>NW_026892784.1:0-200202 GCF_033815535.1 Pezoporus flaviventris | reverse complement strand
TTTCCCACCCCGCTTGCCCTGGGGCCGGTCCCTGGCCCCCAGCACTGTGGCCCTCACTGCCCCATCAGCCCCCCCTGCCCCATTCATGCCTTCATTCTCCTCCCTTAGCCCGCCCTTTTCCCGCCTCCTCCCCTCTGATTGGCTTTTCCATCCGCAAATCAGCGCGGCCCTTTCGCAACGTTGCGTTGCTCCGGCGACACCGGACACACGTGGAGCGCTGCGCATGCGCGAGGTGAGGACCGGGACCCGTACCGGGATCGGATTTGGGGGGGGGGGTTCCTCGTGTCTCTCCCCCTCCCCCCCCGTCCCTTCCGACCCCGCTGCCCCCCATGCCCCCCGGGGTCCTCCTTCAGCTCAGGGGGGGCTGCCCCATCTCCCCCCTTCAATCCCCGCCTCTTCCCCCAGCGCCCCCCGCGCCCCCCCAGCCATGGCGGGCCGGGGCCGCGGCCGGGGCCGGGGGCAGATGACGTTCAACGTGGAGGCCGTGGGCATCGGGAAGGGGGAGGCGCTGCCCCCCCCCACGCTCCAGCCCTCCCCCTCTTCCCGGTGAGTTCCTGGGGACGGGCACGGTCTTGGTCCCTTGGGAGGGGCTGAGCCCGGGTGTGCTCAGTGCCCTGATCCTCCCCCAGCCCCTGGAGCACCGCGCGGCCCCACTGCCGGGGGGCGAGGAGGGCGAGTACATGTTAGCGCTGAAGGCAGGAGCTGAGGGGGCCATGAGGAAACCTCCCCTACTTCGTAAAGCCGGGGGGCACCCCGGAGGGTACCGGGGGGGGGGAGGGGGGCGGAGGGTCCCAGCCTGCAGGGAGCACCCCACTGACTCCCCCCATCCTGCTCTGGGACCCCCCAGATATCGAGCGCTACTCGGACAAGTACCAGATCTCCAGCCCCGTTGACAGCGCCATTGACTGGAACCCAGGTGGGGGCACGGGGGGGTTTGGGGGGACACAACCGGGTAGAGGGACCTGGGGGGGGGGGGGGGGGAAGAGAGGGCCTGGGGGGTGAAGGGTGACAGAGGGTGTGTTTGGGGGACAAGGGACCTGGGGGTCCCCATCCCCTTGCTCTGCCCCACAGACTGGAGGCGGCTGCCACAAGAGCTGAAGATCCGGGTGCGACGGCTACGGAAGAACCGTGAGTGTCGCCCTATGTCCCCCCCACCGTGTCCTCCCCATGTCCTCCTCCATGCCCTCCCGTGTCCCCCTATGTCTCCCCATGTCCCCATCAGGCACCGCTCCCCTTTGCCCCCCCATCCCGTAGGAGCCACCATCCTCGTTCCCAAGTGCAAGCAGCGGGTGGCGCTCGACAAGGAGGAGGCCATAAAGAAGCTGGAGGTAGCAGTGGTGAATGGTGGGGAGCGGAGGGTTCCCCACACCGGGGGGGTTTGGGGTGCCCCATAACGCTGTGGGACCCCCCCCAGAGTCTGAGAAGAAGGGAGGAGGAGGTGACATCGGAGGAGGAAGAGGAGAAGGAAGAGGAAGAGGAAGGGAAGGAGGAGGAGGAAGAGGAGTACGATGAGGAAGAACACGAAGAGGTGAGGTGGGGCCCAGGGGGATGGGCAGTAGAACCTCATTGGTGTGATGGCCGTGGCCATGGTGGGGTGAGGGGGTCCCAGGACTCCCGTGTTTCCCCCTGACCCTACCATGTCCCCCTTAGGAGACCGACTACATCATGTCCTACTTCGACAATGGGAGGACTTTGGTGCTGACAGCGATGACAACATGGACGAGGCCGTCTACTGACCCCCCCGGACACTGGGGTCCCCCAGGACATTGGGGTGTCTTCTGTCACCCCTCCCATCACCACCACCTCCAGCCGCCAGGGGGCACTCGTGCTCCAGGGATGGCGGGGGGGGCCACACCCGGTGTTGGCAGCTCATGGGGCCCCCCTATTGCCCCCCAGCTTGGGGGGGGGGGGAGTCCCGATCCCCTGCAGCCTTGTCCCCAAGCTGGGGGCGGGTGGGATTGTCCTTGGGAAGTGGTATTAAGGATGGGGGGGTCTCACAAACTCCCCCCCTTTTTGAAGCAGCTTTTTAATACTTGTGATTTTTTAAACTCATTTTGGGTGGATTAAAGTAAATTTCTCTATTTCTGGCTCATCTTTGCCTGTCCCAGGTCTGGTGGGGAACACACCCCAGTATCCCCCTCTCCGTGAACCCCTATGGTTCTGAGCTCCAGCCCAGCGGGGGCAGGACCAGCCCCCCCAGAGACCAAAGCTGGGGAGGAAGCGGCGTTTGTGCTCCCCTTCCCAACCCCGCATGTCTCTGGGGTCCCACACGTCCCTTGTCACCCCCAACCCCAAAGTGGGCTCACCCAGACCCCTGCCCAGCTCATGGCAGTGAAGGGGGGGGGGAAGGGGTTATTTTGGGGAGGAAAGGTGATTTGTGTGGGAAAGGGGATGGGGGGAGGAGGATTTTGGAGGGAAAAGGAGGATTTGGGGGGGAAAGGGGAGTATTGTGTGGGGGTGAAGGGATTTGGACGGGGAAAGGGGAAGTTGTTTGTGCCGACGGGGAGGACAAGGCTGGGACAAGGAGGAGCCGCTCACGTGGGCTCATGTGCGCGCCCCCCCCCCGCGGGTTCTTGTTTATGGCCCGTTCTCACTCACACACCCAGAGGAAGGAACAGCTCCATAAATCCAAGGTTTGTTCCCATTCCCATCCCTCAGCCCCATCCCAACCCCATCCTGTTCCCCCCGGGACCAGCCCCATCCCCAGGAATAAAAGCAGCTGGAAAAGCCCTGGGAAGAGGGGAATCGGGGCTGGGGGGAGCTGCCCTCAATCCCATGGGGAAAGGGGTTGGGGGGGGGGGCGATCAATTCCTCCCCCCCCGGTGTCTCCTCGGGACCTCTTTGTCCCGGGGACCTTGGCCGAGTTGGAAGCAAATGGAGTGGTTGGGAAGTGCGGCCGGAGCCAGGACAGGCCCAATGCCAGGGGCTGGGACAGGCGGGGGGGGGGACACACAATGCAAAGGGGACACCGCATTGAGGGACATTGCACTGGGGGGGACGGCACACGGGGGGAGCATCACATTGGGGGGATCACATTGGGGATCAGATTGGGGGGGATCAGGTTGGAGGGACATCACACTGGGGGGATCACACTGGGGAACATCACATTGGGGGATCACATTGGGGAGGATCGTATTGGGAGGATCACATTGGGGGATCACATTGGGGATCAGATTGGGGGGGATCAGGTTGGAGGGACATCACACTGGGGGGATCACACTGGGGAACATCACATTGGGGAATCACATTGGGGGGATCGTATTGGGAGGATCACATGGGGGGGATCAGACTGGGGGGATCACACTGCGGGGACATCACATTTGGGGGATCACACTGGGGAACATCACATTGGGGGATCACATTGAAGGGATCAGATTGGGGGACATCACATTGGGGGGATCACATTGGGGGGATCACACTGGGGAACATAACATTGGGGGGATCATATTGGGGGGATCATATTGGGGGGACATCACACTGGGGGGATCACATTGGGGGGATCATATTGGGGGACATCACACTGGGGGATCAGATTGGGGGGATCAGGTTGGGGGGACATCACATTGGGGAACATCACATTGGGGACATCACATTGGGGGGATCAGGTTGGGGGGACATCACATTGGGGGGATCACACTGGGGAACATCACATTGGGGGGATCATATTGGGGGGACATCACATTGGGGGGATCACACTGGGGAACATCACATTGGGGACATCACATTGGGGACATCACATTGGGGACATCACATTGGGGGACATCACATTGGGGAGGATCAGATTCAGGGGACATCACATTGGGGGATCACATCGGGAGGATCACATTGGGGGGGATCAGATTAGGGGGACATCACATTGGGGGGATCACACTGGGACATCACATTGGGGGATCACATTGGGGGGAATCAGATTAGGGGGACATCACATTGGGGGGATGTCACATTTTGGGGAATCACACTGGGGGACATCACATTGGAGGGATCACATTGGGGACATCATATTGGGGATATCACATTGGGGGGATCACATTCGGGGGATCACATTTGGGGGGATCACATTCGGGGGATCACATTTGGGGGATCACATTGGGGGGGATCACATTCGGGGGATCACATTGGGGGGGATCACATTGGGGGGATCACATTCGGGGGATCACATTGGGGGGGATCACATTGGGGGGGATCACATTCGGGGGATCACATTGGGGGGGATCACATTCGGGGGATCACATTGGGGACATCATATTGGGGATATCACATTCGGGGGATCACATTCGGGGGATCACATTGGGGGGGATCACATTCGGGGGATCACATTGGGGGGGATCACATTTGGGAGATCACATTGGGGGGGATCACATTGGGGGGATCACATTCGGGGGATCACATTGGGGGGGATCACATTGGGGGGGATCACATTCGGGGGATCACATTGGGGGGGATCACATTCAGGGGATCACATTGGGGACATCATATTGGGGATATCACATTCGGGGGATCACATTCGGGGGATCACATTGGGGGGGATCACATTCGGGGGATCACATTGGGGACATCACACTGGGGGTGACACCTTCCTGGGGGGTGCGGGTCCGTGTCGGGGTCCCGGTGGCCGTGGCCCCCTCGCGCCGCCACCACCCCTGGGCCCGGCTCTTCCTGCCCATACTTGGCCTGGAGCAGGAGCAACCTTTCACCCACTTGGAGCTGAGCCCGGGAGCGCGGGGGGGGCACGGCCGTGGCACGGGCAGAGCCGGAGGAACGGGAGCCGTGGTCCTGGAGTGATGGAGCCGTGGTCCTGGGGAGGGAAACTGAGGCACAGAGGGAGCTGGAGCGATGGGTGCTGAGCTTCCGGAGCAGTGAATGGGTGCTGAGCCCCTGGGGAGGGAAACTGAGGAACAGAAAGAGCTGGAGTGAGGGGTGCTGAGCTTCCAGAGCAGTGAATGGGTGCTGAGCCCCTGGGGAGGGAAACTGAGGAACAGAAAGAGCTGGAGTGAGGGGTGCTGAGCTTCCAGAGCAGTGAATGGGTGCTGAGCCCCTGGGGAGGGAAACTGAGGAACAGAAAGAGCTGGAGTGAGGGGTGCTGAGCTTCCAGAGCAGTGAATGGGTGCTGAGCCCCTGGGGAGGGAAACTGAGGAACAGAGGGAGCTGGAGCGATGGGTGCTGAGCTTCCAGAGCAGTGAATGGGTGCTGAGCCCCTGGGGAGGGAAACTGAGGCAGGAAGGGAGCTGGAGCGATGGGTGCTGAGCTTCCGGAGCAGTGAATGGGTGCTGAGCCCCTGGGGAGGGAAACTGAGGAACAGAGGGAGCTGGAGCGATGGGTGCTGAGCTTCCAGAGCAGTGAATGGGTGCTGAGCCCCTGGGGAGGGAAACTGAGGGACAGAGAGAGCTGGAGCGATGGGTGCTGAGCTTCCAGAGCAGTGAATGGGTGCTGAGCCCCTGGGGAGGGAAACTGAGGCACAGAGAGAGCTGGAGCGATGGGTGCTGAGCCCCTGGGGAGGGAAACTGAGGAACAGAAAGAGCTGGAGCGATGGGTGCTGAGCTTCCGGAGCAGTGAATGGGTGCTGAGCCCCTGGGGAGGGAAACTGAGGAACAGAAAGAGCTGGAGTGAGGGGTGCTGAGCTTCCAGAGCAGTGAATGGGTGCTGAGCCCCTGGGGAGGGAAACTGAGGAACAGAAAGAGCTGGAGCGATGGGTGCTGAGCTTCCAGAGCAGTGAATGGGTGCTGAGCCCCTGGGGAGGGAAACTGAGGAACAGAGGGAGCTGGAGCGATGGGTGCTGAGCTTCCAGAGCAGTGAATGGGTGCTGAGCCCCTGGGGAGGGAAACTGAGGCAGGAAGGGAGCTGGAGCGATGGGTGCTGAGCTTCCAGAGCAGTGAATGGGTGCTGAGCCCCTGGGGAGGGAAACTGAGGCAGGAAGGGAGCTGGAGCGATGGGTGCTGAGCTTCCAGAGCAGTGAATGGGTGCTGAGCCCCTGGGGAGGGAAACTGAGGCACAGAGAGAGCTGGAGCGATGGGTGCTGAGCCCCTGGGGAGGGAAACTGAGGAACAGAAAGAGCTGGAGCGATGGGTGCTGAGCTTCCGGAGCAGTGAATGGGTGCTGAGCCCCTGGGGAGGGAAACTGAGGCAGGAAGGGAGCTGGAGCGATGGGTGCTGAGCCCCTGGGGAGGGAAACTGAGGAACAGAAAGAGCTGGAGCGATGGGTGCTGAGCTTCCAGAGCAGTGAATGGGTGCTGAGCCCCTGGGGAGGGAAACTGAGGCACAGAGAGAGCTGGAGCGATGGGTGCTGAGCTTCCAGAGCAGTGAATGGGTGCTGAGCCCCTGGGGAGGGAAACTGAGGAACAGAAAGAGCTGGAGCGATGGGTGCTGAGCTTCCGGAGCAGTGAATGGGTGCTGAGCCCCTGGGGAGGGAAACTGAGGCAGGAAGGGAGCTGGAGCGATGGGTGCTGAGCTTCCGGAGCAGTGAATGGGTGCTGAGCCCCTGGGGAGGGAAACTGAGGCAGGAAGGGAGCTGGAGCGATGGGTGCTGAGCTTCCAGAGCAGTGAATGGGTGCTGAGCCCCTGGGGAGGGAAACTGAGGCACAGAGAGAGCTGGAGCGATGGGTGCTGAGCCCCTGGGGAGGGAAACTGAGGAACAGAAAGAGCTGGAGCGATGGGTGCTGAGCTTCCGGAGCAGTGAATGGGTGCTGAGCCCCTGGGGAGGGAAACTGAGGCAGGAAGGGAGCTGGAGCGATGGGTGCTGTACTCCTGGGGAGGGAAACTGAGGCAGGAAGGGAGCTGGAGCGATGGGTGCTGAGCTTCCAGAGCAGTGAATGGGTGCTGAGCCCCTGGGGAGGGAACTGAGGCACAAGAGAGAGCTGGAGCGATGGGTGCTGAGCTTCCAGAGCAGTGAATGGGTGCTGAGCCCCTGGGGAGGGAAACTGAGGAACAGAGGGAGCTGGAGCGATGGGTGCTGAGCTTCCAGAGCAGTGAATGGGTGCTGAGCCCCTGGGGAGGGAAACTGAGGCACAGAGAGAGCTGGAGAGATGGGTGCTGAGCCCCTGGGGAGGGAAACTGAGGCAGGAAGGGAGCTGGAGCGATGGGTGCTGAGCCCCTGGGGAGGGAAACTGAGGAACAGAAAGAGCTGGAGCGATGGGTGCTGAGCTTCCGGAGCAGTGAATGGGTGCTGAGCCCCTGGGGAGGGAAACTGAGGCAGGAAGGGAGCTGGAGCGATGGGTGCTGAGCTTCCAGAGCAGTGAATGGGTGCTGAGCCCCTGGGGAGGGAAACTGAGGAACAGAAAGAGCTGGAGCGATGGGTGCTGAGCTTCCGGAGCAGTGAATGGGTGCTGAGCCCCTGGGGAGGGAAACTGAGGCACAGAGAGAGCTGGAGCGATGGGTGCTGAGCTTCCAGAGCAGTGAATGGGTGCTGAGCCCCTGGGGAGGGAAACTGGGGCAGGAAGGGAGCTGGAGCCATGTGAGCCATGCCATGGAGCGATGGGAGCCATGGCCCCAGGAAGGGAAGCTGAGGCACAGAGAGAGCTGGAGCAGTGGCTGCCATGGCCCTGAAGCAGTGGGAGACACTGTCTTGGAACAATGGGTGCTATGATCTCAGGGAGGGAAACTGAGGCATGAATGAAGGCAATGGGTGCCATGGTCTTGCAACAATGGCTGCCATGACCCCAGGAAGGGAAACTGAGGCAAGAAGGAGCTGGAACAATGGGTGCTGTGCCCCTGGGGAGGGAAACTGAGGCACACAAGGAGAAAGAGCAATGGGTGTCATGGTCTTGGATCAAGGGGTGCCATGACCCCAGGGAAGAAAACTGAGGCACGGAGGGATCTAGAGCCTTGGGAGCCATGGCCCTGGAGCAATGGGTACCATGACCCCGGGAAGGGAAACTGAGGCACAAAGGGAGCTAGAGCAATGGGTGCTGTGGTTCCAGAGCAATGGGTGCTGTGCCCCTGGAAAGGGAAACTGAGGCACACAAGGAGACAGACCAATGGGTGCCATGGTCTTGGAGCAATGCGTGCCATGACCCCACGGAAGGAAACTGAGGCACGGAAGGAGCTGGAGCAATTGGTGTTACGGCACTGGAGTAATGGATACCAGGACCCCAGGGAGGGAAACTGAGGCACGAAGGAAGCTGGAGCAATGGGTGCTGTGCCCCTGGGGAGGGAAACTGAGGCACACAAGGAGACAGAGCAACGGGTGCCATGGTCTTGGAGCAATGGGCACCACGACACCAGGGAGGGAAACTGAGGCCCGGATGGAGCCGTGGGGATGTGCTCGTGTGCTCGGGCTGGCACGGCAGAGATAAGAGCTCACGGAGCCCTGCAGGGAGATAAGTGCTGGGGAAACTGAGGCCCGGTGGGAGCCGGCGCCGTGGAGCTGGGCCCGGGGCAGGCTCCAAGTGGGGCAGGGGTGAGGAGCGGAGCCAAGGTCGAGGCTGTTTTTCCTCTCCCGGTCCCGTTCCTCGAACCAGCGTCAACTTTCACCCACATCCCCCGGAAAACAGCGCGGGGGGAGCGGGAGCTGCGGATCCTGGGGTGAGAAAACCGCTCCTTTGAGGGGCATCGGGATAACCCCCCCACCCCACAACCGCTGCCTCCAGCTCTGGGGTGACAGAGGAGGCCCCAGAGCTGCTGCGAGGGCTGGAGCAGCTCTGCCATGGAGCCAGGCTGGGGCAGCCTGGAGAAGAGAAGGCTCCTGAACGGGAGACCTTAGAGCAGCTCCAGTGCCTGAAGGGGCTGCAGGAAACCTGGAGAGGGGCTTGGGACAAGGGATGCAGGGACAGGCCAAGGGGAATGGCTTGAACCTGCCCGATGGGAGACTGAGCTGAGCTCTGAGGCAGAAGCTCTTCCCTGGGAGGGTGCTGAGGCGCTGGCACAGGGTGCCCAGAGAAGCTGTGGCTGCCCCATCCCTGGCAGTGCTCAAGACCAGGTTGGACACAGGGGTTGGAGCATCCTGCTCCGGTGGAAGGGGTCCCTGCCCGTGGCTGCAGATGAGCTGTAAAGGGCCATTCCCACCCCACCCATTCCATGACTCCAGAGCCTGACAATCGCATTGGATCTTTATTACAAACGTCACCCCACGGGGGCACACGGTGTCAGTGGTACAAAAGAGCCCCTTCCCCCCCCCCACCCCAACTAACTACAAAACAAGTACAAAAAGAACTTGCTGCCATATGGCCAACACTGGAGGCATTCCAGATTCCAGAGCTCTTCCTTTCCCAGGGAAGAGCCGATGGAGTTTGGTTCCAGCACTCGGGAACAACTCGGCCTCCACAGGAGGCCTCCCTCCATCGTGGCCTCTCTATTGTGGCAGCAGCAACAACGCTCAAGACCAACAACCAACTATGCTCATGGCACATCCCGGCACAGCACCGAGGTCCCTGAGGATGGTGGACCAAATTGGATCAGAGGCAGCGCTATATCCCTATGGACAGCGTCCCTGGCTTGGTTTTGCTTTGGAATCAAGTCTCTTTGGGTTGGATCTGCCTCTTCTCCCCCCTGGCTCTGCAACCTCCACCTCGAGGCTCCCCCATTTCCAGGGAAGCACCTCAGGAGTTTGGGACTGGTTTTTCCGCAGGATTCCGGCAGCAAGGCGAGGTCCCGAGGGAACACCCAGGCTCGGAAGGACGCTGCAGCACCTCCTCCATGCCCACTGCCCGGGGCAGGGCCCTGGGACCGCGTGGCGGCCAGCGGCAGTCCGGAAAAAGCAGGAAGAGTCACTCTCACCTCACTGCACATTGTTGTTGGCGATGCAGGGATCCACCTAAGGGAGGAAAGGGAGCAGGCTCTGTAGATCCCAAGGGATCTATTTCATCCCAATGGGAAACACCATCCCATTGTCTTCACCCCGCTCACCTCCGTATAGGTGGGTGGTGGCATGAACTTGAACTCGGGTGCGTACATGAAGATGGGGCTGTCGAAGCTGTCGGTGTCATCCAGCAGCGGTGTGGTGGGACTCTCCAGGCGATGGTCCTCAGGGACAATGTCCAGGTAGCACGGAGGTGCTGCAGGGATGGAGGGAGCCATGAGCTCACTGCTGCACCCCCAGCACCCCTGAGCCCCCCAACCCCGAGCTGTGGGGTTCAGCACTCACCTTCAGGAGCATCGGGAAGGTTCAGGTTCACCCAGCTCATCTCGGAGCTGGCCTGACTGGCCATGCTGGAGCTGCGGCTGCCAATGCCCGAGCGGCTGCCGATGACCAGGGGCAGCTCCAGGATGATCTTCTTGGAGCCCGGGACGCTTACGTAGATCTGTGAGGGTGAGACCAGGAGATGTAAGGGATGTTGGGCTCCAACAACAAGCAGGCTTCACCCCCAAAACAAGCAGGGTCCCGCGGTGCTCACCTGCAGGAAGTACTCCACACGCAGGATGTTGCAGCCCAATATGGAAGGTTTGAGCTTTTTCACTCTGATAGTTTTGCCTCGCCAGGACTCGGACATGCCTGAGATGATGTGGTTGCCCCGGACACAGGAGAGCTTCTGGGTGAAGACCTTGGTCTGTCCGTTGGCCAGGTAGGTGTGCTTGGCTATGATGGCTGCCTTGGGCACCACGATGCGCGAGCATGTGTTCTCGAAGTCGGCGTTGATGCAGATGTCATCGCCTGGGGAAGGAACCACACTGGGTGTTAAGACTGGAGCCTTTTCCTTGCGGGATGTCCACTTTCAGTATCTCCTCCACCCAGCTCTGCTTGTTCCCCTGCTGCAAGAGGCTCTTACCGTCACAAAACCCCTTCCTGTCGATCTGAGCACTGACAGACACACGCCCATCGGGGATGAACATGCACGACACCTTCTTCTCCTTCTTGGCAGCAACTGGAGACTGTGGAGGAGAGAGATCATTACCCAGGTGGAACCCATCCGCCATTCCCATCCTGCTCCTCTGGGTTTTCCAAGCAAAGCTTCCAATTCCCCATGAGGTTTGAGTGTCTCGCAGTGAAACAAGTGCTTCCCTTTATCCACCCTGGTGTACATTGCTAGTAGCAACGAAAGCTTCTTAAGAACTAAGTATTTAATCTCCACTCAGCAACAAAGCCCATTAGAGGAGCCTTAATGCTAGAGGTCGGAGCGACCCTGCCCGAAGGCTCCTCTCCCTGGGATGCCTGGAGACAGCCAGCACTTACCAGAAGCTCTGGGGTGTTCACATCGACTGGGTCCATCACTTCGAAGCGCTTCTTGATCTCTTGAGTGGGATAGGATGGGCGCTCCAGGAAAGCCTTGACCCAGTAATCCACACAGCCATACTTCCCCTTGAAGGTGGTGCCCAGGGGACTGTGGAAAGAGAGGCTTGTCAGGCACAGCTAAGGCAACAGGAAGCTTCTTCTCCATCCCCATCCCATTTTAGGAAGCAGGGTTCCATCAAAGACTTACCCCTGGGGAAGCTCGAATCCAAACTTGTACTCATATTTGTTGCCAGGTCTCAGGATCACGGAGCCATCCCCATCTGGGAAAGAAAAGGGGAAGAGAAGTGTGAGAAGGACCAGTTTCATTCCTCAGTGCTCCCCTCAGCTCTGCTCACACAGGGGAGGAGCAAGGGAAGCTGTTGGCCAAGAGCTGCCTCCACCTGCCCCCAGGACAGCCCTGTCTCCTCACTGCTTACAACATCCCTGCCCAAGGCTGGGACACCACTTCCCTATGGGCTGCAGCCAACACCCTGTTCCCACTGCTCTCTATTGCCAAGACTTCACGTCACCCCCGTTATCTCGTGGGACACTTGGTCACGTCCCTCGCTCGTGCCTTCCCAATGGGAGCACTGCAGAAGGAGCTCTCCATGCCCAGAGGAAGAGACTCTGGCCCTTGGGTGAGGCTCCCCAGCCGAGGCCAACTCTGCGCCTGTTCCCTGAGCCCCACAACACTCAGTGGTTTCTCTACGCTTTAGTTTTAGCCCCCAGCTTTCCAACTTTGAGCCTGTCTTAGCCAAGCCCTTTTGTTGCACAAGTTTCAATGAACATCCTTATTCCTCTTAGGACTCCACCACCATCCAACCCCACTCAGCCTGCCCAGCACAACTCACCCATGACTGCTCAACCTCCCAACCAGGAAAAACCCCTTCCAGCCCTTCCCTCCCCACCTCCCAGCCCCATCTCCTCACCAGTGGGCTGCTCCTCCAGGCTCAGGACATCCTCGAAGCGCAAGTACTCCATCTCCTGCCTGCACTGCTGGGGCCCTTTGGTCCAGTTCACTTTGGCCACCCCGCAGGCCAGCACCTTGACGGCGTTGACGCGAGTGACCTCGGCCACCTCCACCAGTATCCGTCCCACCACCTTCTCCCCGCTGCAGTAGATCTTCTCCGGCTCACTGAAGGTCATCACGAAGGTCTTCACCTTCTTGAACATCACCATGGCTGAGCGGAGCTGCTTTCGCCTCTTGAGGAGGAAAAGAGCCCGGAAACCGGTTGCTTTCGGTCGCGACGGGGTCTCGAACCCTCGGCTCCGCCGTCCGCGAGCTCGCACGAGGCGCGCTCCCTCCGCTGCTCCAGGGCGCTCTGAGCGCGGCCCCCGCCCGCCGCGGCCCTTTTATAGCCTCAGCCGCGCGGCCCCGCCTCCGCCCGCGCCTGTGGATGCCAGCGGCGCCACAGCGAGGGCGCGTGGACAGGCGTGCTGCCCGCGTGATCAGCGCCGCCATTGGCTGCGGCCGCCTTGTTTACAAGCCCGCCGGCCAATCAGAGCGCAGAGTGCGGAGCGTGGACAGCGTGTGAAGAAGAGGGGAGCGTGCTCAGCGGAGAGGAGGGAGGAGGGGAGAAGGTGAAGGGGGCGGAGTGACAGCGCGGAGGACCAATGGGGAGCGAGCACTGCCGGCGGCGGTGGCCAATGGGGAGCAGGGGACAGGATGTCATGTTCCCAGGCAGGAGGGCGGGGGAAGCCGCTCCCAGCCCGGGCCGGTACTGGGTGAACTGGGAGCGGTCCCGGGGCTGCCGTCAGCCCAATGGGGGCTCCCCCCCCCCTCCTTCCCCAGCGCCCCCCTGGTGTTCCCACCTTCCGCCTTGGTCTCCCCTCAGCCCGGGGTGTGCCCCGCCCCCCCCCATTATTTGGGGTTAAAAAAGGCGGATTTGGGGTTGGGGACCAAAACCTCGCCTTGGAGAGGCCTCTCCCCATCCACGGTGCTGTATAAAACACGGTGGGGTGGATGTATTGCTCCTCAAGAAGGAGAAAAAGAGGTGGCGAACACCACACCCCATGGTCAGCGCAGCCCCCTCCCTGTTTTCCAGCTGGGAAGTGGGGGGCAGGACAGTGCATTGTCCCCAGAGGAGCCTTTCAACACCAAGAAACCCTCCAGTGTGCTTTCCCAGCTCATTTCCCTGCACAGTTATCCCTCCGGGGCAAGGGCGGGCTCTTTTGCCCCTTGGTTTTCCAAGCCATTAATCCTTTAACAGCTCAGGAAATGGGAAAACAGTGGGCGTTTGGGAGCAAGAATGGAAAACGGGGGTTCCCGAGGCCTCCCCACCCGGCCTGAGGGAAAGGGACGGAGTTTAGTGCGTCGTTGTCTCCATTGTCCTCTGGAGCTTGTTTGTCCCTGTGTTCCTGGCACGCTCCTTGTTTTTCTTGCTCCCTATCGAGTCCTTCCCCGGAGTCAATTCACACCTGATAGCATAAACTGATAAGGTGCAGGGTATAAACTGTTCTCCTGCCAAGCCACAGGACAAATTCCCTTTCTGGGAGCAAATCAGATCCCAACAGGGTCCATTATAGAAGAACTGCACCTTTTCCCTGGTGCCAGCGATCTCATCCCATGGGATCCCACTGCACACCAGGAAAAACGTGCTGGGTTAAAGAAGAATGGATTTGTTCTGATTTGGCAAAACAAGGAGAAACGCTGCTTCCCAGCCTTGCCAGCTCCGGGATATTTGATCCCAAAGCCCCCGGCTTGGATCTGCGCCATAGGAGCCGTGTTTACGCTCTCCTTCTCCAGTTTCCTTTGGTGCCCGTCTATCCATGGGAGCCATATCCAGCCCCTGGCTCTGCTCATGGACAGTAAAGCACATTCCAGCAATGTCAAAGGATGATGGAGGCCTCAGCTTGCCAAAGACACTGTCAAAGGCACGTTCCACAGCCCAGGTCCTCTCTTTAGCTGTCAATCAGCCCTTGCCCTTTGCTCTCCTAACCCTTATCCAGCTGGCAATTCCTGCCCGCTCCATAATGTCCTAAGGGACACGCTTCACGTTTCCCACCCTGGCTTCGACAAGGGGGTTGGAAAAGCTGAGGAATTCTATACTGTGAAAACAAGGAAACTTCAAAGTGTCCCCTTCAAACACATCAAGGGCATTGGAAGAGAAGCCCCTGGGAATTCTAGGGAACAGCTTTTGGGAGTTTCCTAAGCTATTTTAAGGCATTTTCCCTCTTTTCAGCTTATTTCCCACAGGGAACGCTGCTTGGAGCATCCTCCCCCCACCTTAATTGTGAGCAAAGGTGGATGAAGGGAACAGCCAGAGCCTTGTCCCAGTGTTCCTGCCGGCATGGCTGGGAATGCTGCCTTAGGCACTGGGAATAGCCGGGTTTCAGAGCTTCGGGGCTGGGTTGAGGGAGAAGCCAGGCCCTGGGGTGACTCATGGGGAGCTGGCGCTGCTGCGTGGGTCACGGAGGAAGAACTGGGCAGCGCAAGAGCAACTGATCCTGATTCCTGGAAACTGCCCTGATTCCCACCATCCGTCTGGATCCCACCTGGGAGAAAAGCCTGAAGTGGACAAAAGCCTTTTTTCGTGGCTATTCCCTGGTTTAGCTTACTGGGAGTCAAAACTCCTCTCCTGGCACAGTGTCCTTCATCCCAGCTCACACCAGGATCCCGACCTGGGATACACGGTGGGTCCATGCCGGGGCTGTAGCCTCTCCATGGAGTTTTCGCCATGGTTTTCACCATATATGGCTGCTTCCAGCAAATTCCAGGCAGCGAGGAGGGGAGGAGTGGGGCAGGAAGGGATTCACAATGGGACAGAATGTGCCTGGTCGGGAACGGGGCTGGAAAAGGCATTTCCTCTGGCGAGGTTGTTTGTGCACAGGGAACATGATGGATAAATCTCACGATTCCACTGGAAAACAAGCGGCTCCAGGGCTTGGGTGGCTCCTGGGAGGCCACCGCTTGTCCCATGACCTTGGCTTTGCATGAGCTTTAAAGTTCCTCCCAACCCATCTCATTCCATGTATCTCTGCATACAGGGGTGCACAGGGCTTCGTGGCCGGATCATGGATCAAGATCCCCTTTTCCCCGTGTTGAGCAGGGAGAATTCCTCTTGGAATTCCCAGCTCGGACACAGGCGCCGGCGGCTCTTTGCCGTGGTGGGATGTGGTCACTTCTCTTGCAGGCAGTGCTGTAACAGAGGAAGGGATAACTGGAGCCTGTGACGAGAGCCTGAACCGAGCCATAAACAAGGAGGAATTTGAAGCAGAGCGTGGAAAGTCCCGTGTCCATCATCTGCTCCCAACTCTGCTTAAGCTCTTTCCTCCCGCTGGGAGAGCGTGACCTCTCCTGGGCTCTATCGGCCAAACCTTCCCCTACTGAGAGCAAATCCAGCTCCTCTCGTGGCCATATGGGTCCACAAAGGGGTCCCTTTGCCTTTGGTGGCCTGAAGGGAGGGAAAAGCAGCGTAAAACAAAAGGTTTCCTGCGATTCCATCCCTGCTTCATCCCTTTGTCCCTTGGAAGATGCTGGAGAGAGCAGGGAAATGGGGGAATTTCCTCCCTTTTAGCACCCAAAGTTACTCCAAGGCTCCCAGTGTGTGAATGGGAGCAAGGGGACTCTCACTGGAGATGCTCACCCCCAACATCAGATGGAGATGATGTGGATGTAGAGAACCAGGTTGAGTGGCTACAACTGGGGTGTGGGGACCCCCTCCTTGACCTCCTTCACCCTCACTGAGCCCAGCAAAAGCAGGCTGGGATGGAACCGTCCTGGGAGCGTTCGGTGGTGGCTCGGGGTGAGGACCTCGTCCTTTGGGTTGTGTGGACATCTAGAGGCCTGGCCGGGAATGACACAGGAGGGATTCCCCATGCACCCGGGTGGGTTACACGGACAAGACCCAGGGTATGGGTATATTTGGCCTGCCCTGTCCAAGGCACCATGGTTAAGTGAGACTGGTCTCAATTTGGCTGCCCTGAGCTAATCCCTTGTGTTTTGATGATGCTCCATGAGTATGTTTAGCATTGAGCTTTACTTTGGGCATCTGTAAGGAGCAAATGGCTGCAAGAGGCTCAAAACCATGTGTATCTCTGTAGGTCCAAATGCCATTGGCAGTTTATCTCCAGTTCATTTCCCTTCTGTGCTCTGAGATAGTTTTTCCATACCAAACGAGGAGAAACATGAAGAAACATCCCATGTTTCAGCCACTGTCCCCATCCCTGGTCCCTGCTGGTGACACTGCCCAATGTGTATGATGGTCAGAGTAGTTTATGACCCATAGAAGCAACAGGTTTGGCTGCTGCACCTCATGCCCTGGCACGTCTTTCCTTACTAGAAGCTGGAATGAGATGGGATCAAAGTGGAGCAGGCAGTCCCAGGCTTCTCACCCCTTCCTGCAAGGCAACCATCTTCCAGGACAGGAAGATCTCAGGTTGGATCCAGGCCAGGAATTCCCTTGCTCCAACAGCCCAGGTTGGGAGTGTGGGTGCAGAATGGTCCAAAGTGGGCTTGTTGTGGAAGATGCTGGTGTCTGTTGCAGCAGGTGACATAAGCCGGGCCATGGAAGGGCTCGATCCCAGCCTACTGACGTCAATGGAAATGCTCCTGTTGACATCAGGGTGCTTGGATCCATGCCTACGTTCCGCTCCCTTAGCGCAGGCTCCAGTGTGCCAGGCCTGGAAAGGTCCCTCCTGTGCTCGCAGGGCTGTGGAAGGGCTGCTGCAGAGGCGGAGCATGCAGAGAACACAACAGGCGCCGTCCCCTTTGATGCTGCAGCTCGGGTTTAATCTGTGTCCCATGTGAGGTGGCCTTGTGATGTGTTGTGGGTGCCCAATACCTGCTGAAGCACAATCAGAACTTCAGCCCTCAGTATGGTCTATTTTAGGGTCTCTTTCAGCCCTTCCATAGGGTGCTGGCCAAAGTCGTCTCTTCAAGGAGCATCTGAATGATGCTCCTAGTATGGTTTAGTGTTAGGAAGCCCTATGAGGAGATATTATATATATTCCTATGATCAGAAAATCATGGAATCAGCAGGTCCAACTGCTCCCCAGCACTAACCCATGGCACTGAGGGTCTTGTCTGCATGGTTTGGGAACACTTGCAGGGACAGTGACTCCAGCACTGCCCTGGGCAGCCTGTTCCAACGCCTGAGCACCCTTTAGGTGGATAAACTCTTCCAAGTCTCCATCTAAACCTGCCCTGGTGCAGCTTGAGGCCGTTTCCTCTTGTCCCATCCCTTGGGAGCAGAGCCCAGCCCCTCCTGGCTCCATCCTCCTGTCAGGCAGTTGTAGGGAGCCATCAGGTCCCCCCTGAACCTTCTCTTGTCCAATTCCTCATCTCTCCATTAGGAAAATCTCCCTTTCCCTAGAACATTCCTGTTGATCGGCTCCATTGGCCAAAATCTAAAGGATCATTATAACCCACATCATCAAATGTGTCCCTGTGGCATGACCAGGATGTTGTGTAGCATCCCTGGGTGCTGTTGCAGACCCCTCACCCTGGAAGTGTCGCACCTTTTAAGACCAGGCCAAGTGAATCCGGGTTCTCTAAGGAGCTGCAGCACGATCAATGCTGGGTTTTATCCCTAGGGAGAACATTGCTCCCATGGGAACGTGCTGGAGTGCAGGGCTGGTTGGCGTCCTCTCCTCATTCAGTGCATGTGTATATAGAGCACGAGTGGCTCCAGAGCTAAAAGGAGCAGTGGGTGGAAGGCGAGATATTAATATCTTCACCTGCTGCTGCCCAGCAAAGGAATAAAGACACAGATGACAGGAAATGAGGGCTTCAAAAATAGACACTTTAATGTCAAAACCTTGGGGGATCAGTGAGCACCAAGCAGGAGATGGAACAACATTCCCGCTCGTCCCTGTGTGGAGGAGGGAAGATGCTGAGGGATCTACGACATCTTCCCATATTGACTCTCTGTGCTCCCTGCAGAAGAACCAGGGGATGAACAGACCCAAAGCACTGAGCAAAGGAACTGCAGATGGGAAATAGGAGCTGGAAAAGTAGCCCTAGAGCTCGGCGCATCCGTTCCTGCATCCCTTTCATCCCCCTGGGAGTTCTCTGCCTCCGAAAGGCTTTGCAAGGTTCTTCTGCTGGTTCTAGGTTCTTTAATGGGAGAAGAAGAAGTCTTTGCATACGGCAAAGATTTCTTATCATATGGAACTCTTAAAACCTGTTCCATACATTAAACATCTCTTTGGGCCTCCCCTCCGCATTTATCTGCCCACTGATAGAGCTCCGGGTCTCCATTATTAATCCTCTTCTGCAAGTGAACCCCAATGGCTGGGTTGGATTGAGACAGTGACAGGGAATCCCAAGGGAGAGGGACACCAAGGGGTGTTTTTCCTCCCTGGAACTCAGCGCTGGTCCAAAGTCCAGGACTGGATACATCGAGTGCCAAGGCAAGAAGGGGCAATAGCAAATGGCCTGAAAGGTCAGAGACCTGATACCCTGCAGCTCCCAGCGCTGGAAACCAGCATGCTGCTGATCCCAAGAGAGGAGGATACAGCCCGAAACGGTTGATTCACAGCTCCAAAATCTCAACGCTCCACTCACCCACTCATTGCCTTGCTCTGCTCCAGCATCGCTTTGGGAGCAGCTGATAAAGTGGCCCAGATCCACCAAACAAGTTTTGACTGCTTAAAACTGGGCTTTGAGCTCATTATTCCTGGATCTGTTGGGTTCCTGGGTAAAGTCTGCTGTAGGAACAGTGGAGAAGTGCAAGTCTATGGGAAAGCTTTGAGGGTCAGAGAGGTTTTCATCCTGGGTACCTCTTCTTTGCTATGGCTGCAATGTCTCCGCTAGGAAAAGGAACCCAAGAGCAGATCTGCCTTCAGGAGAGGAACTGGGTTCAGTCAGTGCAACCGGTGCCTCACTCCAAAGGCCTCTGATTCCTTCTTGCCATGGAAGCGCTTGATCTGAGATGATCTCCATCTGCAAGGCACGGGTCTGGAGCCAGCACCTGTTACCCCTATGGGCAGGCTGGTGGAAGGGCTGGATATGTCCCCTGAGTTGTACACAACGCCACCCGGAGCTAAAAGTGCAACAGAACAACCCAGAGACCAGAGGTGAGGAGGAGGAGGAGGAAGGAAGAAGAAGACACCCGCGGGCAGCCTGCCCCAGCCTGGAAGATGTGCAGCTTCTCCGCGTTGGGAAGGAAGACCCTGGCATCCTCCAGCGCTCCATGGGCCGCCATGGTGAAGTTGGCATCGCCAGAGGTCACCACATCAAACACACACGACTGGAAGTAGACGTCCTCCACGGGCAGCATCTCCTTGCACAAGGCTCGTGCCACGTCGGCCGCCGCCAGTCCCCGGCAGCACTCGGAGCGGGAGATGCGCTGGCTGCGGGGGCACCCGGTGACGCAGAGCTGCAGGTCCTGCTCCTCCGTGAAGGCTCGTGCCACCTCCTCGGCCGCCCGGATGGAGAAGGAGAGCTGGCGGCCGGCCTGGCGCACCGCGATGGTGGTGCCGATGTATTGTGCGCGGATCTCCACGTGCCGCCCGGCGCTGCGCTCCCGGATGGCCAGGCTGCTCCCGCCCGGCCTCTCGCCGCCGTTCACCGAGCCGTCCTCAAAGGCAGCGGGGAGGTTGTCTATCTCCGCCTGGTAGACCTTCTGGTCGATGCACTCCTTCATGTTCTTGAATATGATGGTGAGCTGCAAGAGAGCGTATCGCAGTGGGGTTCATCTTGCTGGTCTTGGCCCCATCCCTCATCCAGCTTTCCCCCACTGGCACAGTCCCTTGGGGAAAACGGCACTCATGGAATAACAGAGTGGTTTGGGTTGGAAAGGGCCTTAAAGGTCATCTAAAGCCACTACTAGACCAGGTTGTTCCAAGCCCCATCCAACCTTGGCCTTGATGGAGCAACCACATCTCCTCTGGGCAACCTGTTTCAGTGTTTCCTGCTACTCATAGGATGCTTTGGGTCAGAAGGGACCTTAAAGCTCATCCAGCTCCATGGGGAATGTCTGCTCAAGGACCTTCATCCCAGTCCTTCATGCAGACCCTCGTTGCTGCTCCCATGTGGGTTAACCTGCCCTCCAGCCACTTTAGAGGGTGTAGGGAGCACCCTAAGCCCTTCCTGCATCCCCACCATCCCCAAGCATCCCCAAGCGTTACCTTGCTGGTGACCGTTGCGTTGGAGCCCTTGGCCACTGGTGAGCTGGTTGCTTGCACAAACAGGTACTCGTTGTCCAGGAGGGGCCAGGAGCCCTCCACCCGGCACGTGTGGAAGTCATCATGGAACGTGCGGATGTGGGGGTCCCCGAAGGCGGCGCAGTGCTGGTAGCTGGGCGCTTGGCCGTGCTTGTAGACAAAGCTCTTCTCGTAGTCACACATAGCGAGAGGCTCCAAGCCCTGGTGGTTGGGAGGGGACCGGGGCCGGGGCGGGGATGTGGGACCTTCTTTGGAACAGTTGTTGTGGATCATGAGGTCCTCGATGCCGTGCACAGCAGAGTGATAGGCCAGGTCCCCGCGGCACGTGCGCGCCGTCCTGCGGGTGCAGCGTGAGTAGGAGCGCAGGGCATCGCAGTAGCCGGCGCTGCGGTCGGCGCCGCGCAGGTTCAGCGTGGCCGCCACGTACTCCGAGTTGCAGCGCAGGATCTTGCACTGGGAGGACACTGGAAGGCACGGGATGCAGTGTGAAGGTGGGAAAGGGCAGCCCCTTCCCCTCCCAGCATCTCGTGACGGAAGCGCTTCCATATCTCCCCGCTGGAACTAAGCCTGTGGGCTGTTTGAATGATGCCTGGGAATGAATCCCGGTTTTCCTGCTGCAGGAAGCCAGCAGAGGGAAGTCATTAGGGTGCCCTGAATCTGTTGTAGTTAGCTCCATGGCCCGTTTGGATGATGCTGCAAGGGAATAAATCCCGGTTTTCCTGCTGCAGGAAAGTCACTGGGAGTCCTGTATCCAGTTGGATGGTACCCGGGACATGAGCGCGGCCGGGTGCCAGAGCACGAGCTACGCCTGTGGCCCCGGGACGTGGCTCCAAGAGGGATTCTTTACCCCGGGGCTTCCCAGGGGACAAACGGGAATGTCTGAGCTGGGGAAACCCCTTCTTCCCATTTTAGCCTTGGCCAGGATGTGCGGTTGCATCGAGTGAGCTGCTCGGCTGCACTGAGGACATCCTGCCCCTCGCTCGTGCTGCCTCCATGCTGCAGAAGGGAGTGCCAGGTACCACAGCTCCAGGAGAGCTGACGAGCTCATCCCAATAGGTGTCATTTAGGAACAGCTGCCCTATCCATAGGGGAATGCAGAATGGGCAGGGCAAGGTGAGCTCACCCATAGCACAGCCCCTGGGATGCAGGAAGGAAAGCGAGGGATGGAGGGATGGATACGGCTCGTGCTTGTCACTAGGAGACCTTGGAATGTGGCTGCTCCCTGGTTTGTCTTGGGAGATAATAGAGGGAAAAGGGAAAACACCTCTGCGGGAGAGCAGGGGGATGGAGAATTCCCTGGGTGATGCTGGTGGGGATGCTTCCCTCTGGGCACTCGGATCCTGCCCAAGTTTCCTGCAATGAGAGCATCTTCCACTCCCTCCAGTCAGCTTCCAGTTACCCCCCTGATGCTCCTGTGGGTACCTATGGCTCTGTCCATGCAGTTCCTTACCATGCCTGCAGAAGAGGAGGAGGAAGAGCGCTCGGAGGAAGAAGCCGGGATGCTCCCGTTGCCCTGGGCTCTTACTGCAGGCAGGTTTCCCCATTCCAATCCATGCAGAGCCCGGGGGGTGCTCACCCTCTGCCTTGTGTCCCCTTCATTCAGCACAGCCCCTGGAAGCAAAGGGGAGGTGGGATCTGATGGGAGTTGCTGGAGGTACCAAAATCCCCATGGATTTGGGGTTGTGACTGCTTCCAAGCCCTGCAGCTCGCATCCTGCATCCCAAGGCAGCGTGTCAGGAGGTCACAGCTTCCATGGAGAGGATCTGTGAGCTCCAGGGATGTCACAGCAGGGATGTGAGGAGCTGAGGAATGTGGAGAACCCAAACGTTGTGAGATGAAAGAGGGGCTGCATCAGGCCTGGTGCTGTCGCCACCAAAATGAGGGTTTGGAGCATGGGGACAAGAGTGGAAAAGCCAAATTTATGGAATCCTGGAATGGTTTGGGTTGAAGGGACCTTAAAGCTCATCCAGGTCCAGCCCCTGCCGTGGAAATCAGGATAGCTTGATCTTTTCCTCCCCCTCAGCTTGTGTGAGATGAGCCTCTTACATCACATCCATGGAGATGGACCCTGGTACCCCAGGCAGCTCAAGGAGCCCATCCTGCTGCCACTGCCACTGCTCCAGAGCGTAAACCATAACTGGGACAGGGAAAAGAGCTGGAAATCTCATCCTGCTCCCCCAATCTCAGTCCCAGCAGCTCCATTTGGCATCTTTCAGCTCCCTTTGCCTCTGCTGCTGGTTGTTGTGGCTGGCGCAGGGACAGAGCCATCCCTGCCAGCTGGATCCGTGGCTCGTGGGGCAGGTATCCAGGGGGAGAACACGCTTCAGACCCACTGGCGATGCTGTGGCAGCGATGACAAAGCTGTGCTGGAAGGGGACAATGGGGACATGAGGACGTGAGACCCAGAGCTCGTGGTACAAGGTACCAGCAGGCACTGAGTGCGTGCTCCAATCCTCCTCAGGTGCCTGGTGCCTGTGTCCCACCAGCTCTGACCCTGTGTATCTTGGAGCTCATAGGGTCTGGTGTCTCCTCAAAAGGGGGTGGCACAGAGGGGACCTGTCCTTGGGCTTCACAGATAGATAAAGGGATGGTCACTGTGGAGCAGAGAAACGTGGCTCTGGCCAGGCCCTGCCACGGGCCTCTCTTTGGGATGCCCCCATCCCAATGGGGCTGGAGAGGGGTTGGAGATGCTCTGGAAGCAGCTGTGAAGGGAGGGGGATGATTCCTGCTGGGCCAAGCAGGGCTCTCTCGGTTTGGAGCCACGTGGGACCTGGAGCACCCCAACATCCCGCTCCTCATTCCCCCAGCCCTGCCCCACTCACCAGCATCAGCCTGCTCCGGAGATGACCCAGCTCCCAGCGGGACACACGGGCTTGTCCTCGTCACCCAGCTCTACCCCAAGCGACAGCCAGGTTGGTCCATGGGGAAACGGCACCCTCAATCCCGGGCACCTCCATGGCCTCGGATCCGGATAAACCCCAGGGTGCTGGTGTGGGAAGCAGCTCCCAGCGCAGGGCACGGCGCTCCCGGCTCTTCCCTCTGCAGCCACCTTTGCTCTGTCCCTGTCCCCCCGCAGGGCAGGGGATGGTGTTGAAATAGATCCACCTAAATTTAGCCAGGCTCAAACCCAGCCAAGAGCAGCAGGAGGAGGGACACGGCCAGTGGCAAAGGGGGGAGCCCATGGAAGAGGTGGGCGCCCATGGAAGAGGTGGGCTCCTGGGATCACACCACTCCTTGGCTCTTTTCCTTCCTTGCCACCCTCCACGTGCACCCCTATGGGGTGAATGAGGCTGGCGAAGTGCTGTGCTTTTCTCTATGGGATGTTACCCCACAGGGAACACTTATCCAGAGGCCTGCACACAAACACAGCACTGGCCAAAGGTGGCCCCAGGGGTCAATGGACACCCGGACGTGCCCATTGGCTTCCCAAGAGCCCGGCTGCATTCCTGCAGGGAAATGGACTTTTTGATCCATTGAGGATCCATGGCACTTCTGGCTGTCCTGTCCCTACAGGCCCTTGTCCAAAGCCCCTCTCCAGGTTTCCTGCAGCCCCTTTGGGCACTGGAGCTGCTGGCTGAGGAGTAGCACATCTTCCTTGGGAGCAATGGGTACAGCAATGAAAAACAAAGGCTAAATCCCAGCCTGGCTTCGAATCCCAGCTGGGATTTACATCAGCAGCTGCCGGAGGAGGGGGGGTTTTAGATGCCTGCTTGTCCTGCTCCAGGGGGTGCAAAAGCCTTTGCAGCTCTTTTCCGTGCCCCGTATTTGTGCTCCGGGAATGTGTTACCCGGTAACAGGGAATAACCCGGGAGTGGAAAACATCTTGTTTAAAACACAGCACCCATCTCGGGCGCGGGCCCCCGAGGTCCTTGCCCGTGCCTGGGGTTCCTGGGATCATTCCCATCTGCTGCCGGAGGGAATCACTTACATGTGGGGTGGGCAGGTGGGAATTCTTTGGGAAGAGCCGACAGGACCATGTGGGCTCAGTGAGAGCAGTGGCCTCTCGGTATCCCCCCCCCCAGCTCCATTAGGATAAGGGAAGGGGATATTTCCACTTAGAGACACCACGGTTTTGGGATGCCCCTGGAATCAGTGTTACAGATGCACATCCCTGGGTCCATGAAACACGGATCCTGGTACCAAGACAAGAGCATCCATGATCAATCCGCATCCGAAAGCCAACTTCTTCATCAGCAGGAGGTGTAGGAGGCCCAAAGCATTTGGGTCAGCAAATGCTGGCATCATCATACCCACGTTATCCTCAATGGAGAACTGGATGATCCTAAGCTGGCTGATTCCATGTCTGCAGCCAGGAGCCCTGGTGCACTCCCATGGGTTTCCCACTGGAATGTCCCATGGGAAGAAGCAAAATGCATCTAAAGAGGGATCAGATCAAACCCATCTGCCACCCCAAACACTGGTCTCATCAGGAAGAGCACCACCAGCCTTTCCTGAGCATCCCTGTGCGAGCAGGATGAGTCAGGCTCCTGAGGCTGGAGCCTGGAAGTGTCATCCCTATGCTCCTTAGAGCATGGTGTGGCAGACAGCATCCCACGGGAGTTGCAGGGCCAGGACTGGGATGGGAAGAGCAGGCTGGGGAAGGCAGGGTTTTCCAGAGAGATGGAAGAGAGGATCCTGCTGTTCTCCGGTGCCTGCTCCATTCCAAAGCACCCACCCTTCTTTCCACATTGTTTGGCATAAACCCCCCATCCCTCCCTCCAAGGTGCTCCACTTACCCCAGCAAATCCCACTGGATGAGCCCCCAGACTCTCCGGATGCAATTCCTGGTTCCTGGCACAGGTTTGGCTCCAGGCAGGAGCAAGGAGGGAGTCACACCCTGGGTTTGGTGCGGAGGGAGCAGCAAACAGCTGAGCTCCCGGCCAGCCCGGTCCGTCAGGAGAGGGGCGAAGGCTTTAAAAATAGCCAGTAATCCCGAAAGGCGGATTCCAGTGGGGAAGGGAGAAGGGAGGGAGAGCCAGAGGCTTCCCAAAGCGTGTGTGGGATGGCAACTGCTCCATGAGGAGGGAGATGGGAAACCCGATGGAGGTGAAACTTCCTCCAGGTTCCTGCAGCCCAGAGAATTCCCTCTCTCAGGAGCTCAAAGAGAAGGATGGATACCAGGAGGACCAGGAATTGTGGTGCTACCTCTGGAGAGAGATCTTGAGAAGAAGCCACCCTGCTTGAAGTGCAACCCAAGTCCCGTGGGCTTCTCCATGGGACATCCGTAGAATCATGGAATGAGGTTGGAAAAGACCTTGAAGCTCATCCAGTCCAGCCATTCCCCACCACTAACCCATGGCACTGAGGGCTTCGTCTACATGGTTTGGGAACACTTCCAGGGATGGTGATGCCACCATTCCGATGGCAGCCTGTTCTGGTGCCTGAGCACCCTTTAGGTGGAGAAACTTTCCAGTATCCAACCTAAACCTCCCCTGGTGCAGCCCGAGGCTGTTTCCATGTGGAACTGGCATCTCTCATAAGGAAGCCCCCATCCTGCTCCCCTGCCCTCGCCTGGACACAGCTCCAAGATGCTCCCGAGATGCATCCCATGCTCCCAGAGAAGCTCCAGGTTCCTGCGCTGGGATAAGCAGCTGCTGGTGGGGAAGCTAAAGGAAAGCTGGGAGCTGGATGCGGCCACTGCTTCCCAGGGGGACTGGGAGGTATCCACTGCCATAGGTCGTGCATGTGGGATGCTGGGATCTTGCATTTGGGATACTGAGAGCTGTGCGTGTGGGATGCTGGAGATCGTACATTCGGGATACCGGGATTCCTGCATCTGGGATACTGGGATCGTGCATCTGGGATCTCTGGGGACGCGAGGACCGCGGCAACGCGAGGTGGCAGCAGCGCTTTGCCTGTGGCCCTGCCTGCTGCTGCCTGTTCCTGCCTGTCCCTGCCTGCCCCTTCCATGGCAAAGGACCCCCCCCCCCGCCCCGATTGGTATTATCCAAGGAAGTTTTCCAGCCAGGATGATCCCTCTGCCTTACAAAAATAAGGATTACATGGAAAACAGAAGCAAGCGGGGACAGCCTTCTGTTCCAATTGGGAAAGCCTCCTCCCACCGCATCAGCCCTTGTTCTCCTGTTCCCTTGAGGTTAGCTCCCGTCGGTTTTCCATCTCCTTGGTTTTATCCCTGCGAGAGATCTTTTTAGTGCAGCCGAGTCTTCCATTAAAAAAATACATTATCCAATGCCCACGAAGCAAATGCCGGCAGGAAAACGGGATGAAGGCTTGGAAAATGGGATTTGGGAAGGCGGTATTGAGCTGGTGCCAAAAGCAGCCAGAGGGAGGGAAGCAGGATGAACACCGGGATGCTGAGGGATAGAGGAGAAAGGATCCAAGGATCCAAACCCTTGGAAAGTTTGGATTTGGGATGACGTTGTTGCCTGGAGTTTTTCCCCTTGGAAAAACTTGGAATCTGGGGGGGGGAACTAAACATGGAAATTCAAACCAAATTTCCTCTTTAGAGCAACGAGCTTGGGAGCTAAAAGCAATGAGGGGGTATTTCATTCCTATTTATTCATTCAATTTAGGATACCATTTCTTCCTTCATTCCACAGGGCAGGAATCTCCTCTGAAGGGGAGTGTTCATCTCCATGTGTGAGCTCAACATCCCGCTCCGATCCAAAGCTGCTCATTGTACATTCCGAGCCCGTCGATGTGACGTATCCCTGTCCTTATATTGTAGGAATTGGATAGATTTCCTATAATATGGCTTCTGATAAAGGTTACTTCGGGATTTGTAAACAGGAGCAAAAGATGGATTTAACCCTCCTGGGTTTAAATCAAAGGGAGCACAAAAGAAGGGAATGAGGAAGCGGATTTGCAGCTGCAATGATCTGAATTACCTGAATCCCATGAGTTATCCTGATGTTTCCTGGTGGGAAAGGCTGGGCTGGAATCACCAAAACAGTGATGGGAAGGGAGAGAAAACCCAAGTAATGGGAGGAGCAGGTGGTGGAAAGCAGAGATGTGGCAATGGTGTTTTAATGCTGCTCCAGGATGTGGGATCCAATGGGCGCTCAGGGATAGAGTTATCCCTCCATCCCTCCATCTCCTGGATCCAGCCATGCATCCGGGTGGAGGAAGGGCTCAAACTCTCCTGTGCTGGGGCCGCATCCAGGAGCTGCCATGGGACAATATTCCCCAAATCCACTCCTGAATCCATCCTGCTTTAATGGGTCCCCAAAGGAATGTGGGGTTAAACCCTTCCCTCTTTATCCTGGGGGATCCTGGCTCCTGGGGCTGCTCCTGCTTTTCCCTTTCGAGGGTTACAGGGAATTTTGCCTCTGTACAGAGTTGGGGGAACTGAGGCACATCCCCAGCAGCACCCAGCACAGAGCCAGAGCATCCCACTTCCAAGTGGGAACACCCAAGGACATGGAGGTACCCAAAGCCACATCCCAAACCCACCCCATCACCCCAGGGTGGTCTCATCCAGCCCAGGGCCCCCCACAGTGGGGATGGGGTTGTGTGAAGGATCCAACTTTGGTTTCCACCAAAGCTTTTCCCTTAATATCCATCCCCTCCCTCATCTCTTTTGCCAGTGTTTGAGGGGAAGTGAGGGTGAGAGATTCCTGGGAATAATGAATGGGAATAATGGGAATAATTGGCCCTGGCAGCTCTTATCTCCCACCCCCCACCCCCCTTTTTATTAGATTGAGATTAAAAACAAGGAGAAAAGCAGGGAGGGAATAAAAAGGGAAGAAAAGATTCCCCTTGTCCAGCTCCATCCTTCTTGTCTCCCCATGGGTGGGCTCCATCCTGCTTTGTGTGATTTGCTCCTCAGTTTTCCTCAGCTCTGCCGAATCCACCCCCGTATTCGATGTCCCATCCACATCCAATCACGGGGTGACAGCAGGAGCCTGGAGCATCCGGGATGGGCAGGAACTCTCTTTTCCCCACTGGACCCCAGTTTGGAACCGTGGCTTTGATTCCCATGGATTCCCCTGGTACCAGCATCCCATCGGGATGGGAGAAGCAGCTTCAGGCACGATCTGGATGCACCAAGGGCTGGGTTTGAGGCTACTCCATTCCTCTTAGCTCACCCCTGACACTTCCCAGCCTGTCCATCCCGCTGCCATTCCCGCTCAGCCCTTGCCCTTTCGCAGCGGTGCCCCTGCTCCTCAGGCTGTCAGGCTGATGGATGGGCAGCGCGCCGCTGATTTACCGCGTCCTTTAGGATCTGGCAAAGTGGCCGGAAGCCTGGAATCTGTCAACCTTTGAGGCGGGGAGGGAGGGAAGAGCCTGCTCTGCCCGCAGTGATTCATCCACCAGCGCTGTGATTGAATTGGCCTTCGCTAACGATAGCGAACCAGCCAGGGCCTGACCTTTCCCTGCCCGTGCAAGAGCCACGCTGCAGCCGGGTGTCCAATAGCCCTCTTTATCCCCCCTTAGGAATGGTTTCCCAGCCAGGGAATGCCACATCTCACTGTTGGCTGCCTCTCCGGGCTCCATCCCTGTTCCCGGGGTCGGGACCAGGAGGGTTGAAGCGAGTGGGCCGGATGGGTTTTTATCTGGGAAGGACTTGGAATAAGTTTCCAGTGGGGAATCTCATCCGTAGCTGAGCTGAAGGGGGTCCAGGCAGGCTGCAGAAGCACCTGGAATGTCCTGGTTTTCCTGGGATGCCGTGTCTGTCCATCCCTCCTTCTCTCCATCCCTTTCACGACTGATCCCCATCTCCCCCCTGCACCATGGAGAGGAACAGCCCAAGCCATGATGAGGGGAAAAAAACAGAATAAGGTCCTGTGGGAATGGGTATGGACATCCCAGTGCATGCTACCCTCCCAGCACGGGGATAAAAGCCAGGATGAAGGGCTGATTTCTTGGATGTTAACCTCACATGCTGTATCCATGATGGATTTCTTAGCCCTAGCACTGGTTTTATTAGCCACAGATGATCCATGTGGATTGGGGATGGCCAAAGGCAGGGGACATCATTGTCCCATCCACAGTGCCGGCATCAGCATCCCATCCATTCCACATTGTCCCCAGTGTCCCACCTGCCAGGCCTTGGGATGGACATCTCGGTGCCAGCTCTGTCCTTCTGGAATGCTCCCCATGGCCCTTTCCAATCAGCAGCAAGTGATTCTTCATCCTGTCACTCCCCAGAGGCAATAAATGTCCATGGCAATGGAGTCATTTGATTTCCATGTCCTGGAATTGTGCAGTGATTTGGCAGGAATTAAGAAGCATTTACGGGAAGGGGCAGCTGCGCTGTTCCAGATTGATGGATACCCTTGGCGCATCCGCGAGGACACACCGGTGCCGTGGAACATCCCATCCCATGCCAGGACCTCTCATTTTCACTCCCATCCCCTTTTTCCCTCCCTATTATCTGGCTTTTCCCAGCCAGAGCTGGTGGGGAAATAGGCATGGAAGGGGCTGGCCTGATACCAGGCCTGCAGATGCAGGAGCCAGCAGGGATGGACCAAGGGGTTGATGGAATTAAGGTTGCTGGAAACCCCCCCTGGGCTCCTCTGAGGGGTGAGAGCCTGGGGCAGGAGGCCCCAGGCGTTGTGTCCAGGTGGATTCTCTGCTGTCTACTATAAGGGCTGGGCCCCAAATCCAGCCTCACTACAACATCATCCCACTGCTCCCGACCACGGTCTCTCCATCCCAATTCTGCCATCGTCAGCCCATCCCTGCCAGCACATAAACAGGATTGTGCCCTTCGTGCTTGCATTGGTTGGGATGGGGATAGGATAAGGGACAGGAATGGGGGTGGGATTGGGACGAGGATAGGAACAGAAAAAGAGATAAGGGTGGGGCTGGGGCTGGATGAGAATTAGGGATGTGGAGGAGGATGAGGATGGGATTAGGGAAGGGCTGAGGACCTAAGGATGGGAAAAAGACACAGGGAATGGGACCCAATAAATCCCCGAGTGAACCATTCCCACCCTGCACACATGTGTGCACCCGCACGTGGATGCTTGCGTGTACATCCATGTACACGTGCACACATGCACAGTGCTGAGTGCACACGGGGGGGACATGGATGGAGGCCCCAGGGCTCGACACCGGCATTTCCTGCCAATTCCAGCCCCAATTCCTGCCAATTCCAGCCCCAAGCAAGGAAAAAAACAACCAAAACAAAGTGTGGAATTGGTCAAATTCGATTTTTTTTTACCTCCCAAAATAAAATAAATTAGGAAACCCCTTGAAATTTAAAATAAATACCTGAAAAATTAAAAAAGAAAATTAAAACCTAAAAATTTAAAATTAAATTAAAAAAACTAAAAAGAATAAAATAAAACCATGAAATCAGAAATATCAGAATAAAAATTGAAATGAAATAAAAAAGAAAATGAAAAATGTAAAAACTTTAAAGAAAAAATAAAAATTAATTAAAAATAAAAACAAAATAAAAATATAAAAACCCTTTAAAACAGAAACAATAACATAAAAATAAAAACAAATAAATAAAAGTAACATCAAACAGGAAAATGCAAACTTAATTTGTAACTGAAGTAGAAAATAAAAAATCAAATAAAAAAAGTAGAAACCTTTACAATTAGAAATAAATAAATAAATAAATTTAAATTAAAAATTTATATACTTTAAAATTAAAAAGGGAATATAAAATAAAATTTTAAAAATAAAAATTAAAAAGGAATGAAAACTAAACAAAAATAAATTTAAATTCAAATGTTAAATCAAAATAAAAAGTGTAAAAATGTCAGTAAAAAATTTTTAAAAATACAAATAAATTAAGAAATCAAATGTATAAAGAATTCCAAGCAGAACTGATGGGATCTCACACTCAAAACTCTACATCAGGACCCCAGAACACCATCCTTTGTCACCCCATATTGGGGTCCCATCACTGAGCTCCAATCCTTGATGTCCCCATCTTTGGGATCCCATCATTGAGGTCCCAGCCTTGGTGTCCCCATCTGTGTAGTCCCATCGTTGGGGTCCAGTCCTCGCTGTTCCATCTTTGGGATCCCCTTGTCGAGGTTCCATCATTTTTGGAGTCTCAGCACTGGGTTCCAATCTTTGGTGTCCCCATCTTTGGGCTTCCATCCTTGAGGTCACATCCTTGGTGTCCTCCATCCTTGCTGCCCTCCTCTTTAGGATCCCATCCTTGAGGTCCCATCCGTGCTGTCCCCATCTTTGGTGTCCCCATGACTGGGCTTCCATCCTTGAGGTCCCATCCTTGCTGTCCCCATCTTTGGTGCCCCATCTTTGGGCTCCCATCCCTGAGGTCCCATCCTTGCTGTCCCCATCTTTGGTGCCCCATCTTTGGGCCCCCATCCTTGAGGTCCCATCCTTGCTGTCCCCATCTTTGGTGCCCCATCTTTGGGCTCCCATCCTTGCTGTCCCCATCTTTGATGCCCCCATCTTTGGGCTCCCATCCCTGAGGTCCCATCCTTGCTGTCCCCACCTTTGATGCCTCCATCTTTAGGATCCCATCCTTGAGGTCCCATCCTCGCTGTCCCCATCTTTGGGCTCCCCATCCCACGGCAGGGCTGGGATCACTGCATGGCTCCATGGGGCCAGCTGAGGCTGGCCCCGGCCAGCAGCATGTCGCGGATGAGGGTCTCGATGGGGGTCTCCCCAACCAGGCGGCTGAAGAAGAGCCGCTGGATGCCGGGCGCGGGGACGCTGCGCAGCGCGGGCAGGCGCAGGAGCAGGCGCCCGAAGCGGCCGGGCTGGGCCGGGTGCTGCCGCCGCACGTGCTCCTGCAGCGCGACCTGCGCCTGCTCCTGCAGCCCGGCCACGCGCCCCGGCTGCGACAGCCCCGCCGCGTCTGCGCGGGGGAAACTGAGGCACGGCCCCGCCGAGCCCCGCCCCGTTAAACCCCGCCCATTCGGTCCCATTGGGACCCCACCCCGTTAAGCTCCGCCCTCCTTGCCCCCCCCCCCCACTTAAACCTCCGCCCCATGGAGCCGCACCCACCCACCCCCATCCCATTCATCCCCTCTGCACCCATTGATGCTCCCCCCTTGACATCCCCCCTCTTTCCCCATTAAGCTCCTTGGAGCCCCCCCCGTTTGACTCCACCCATTTAAACCCCACCCCTTTAAACCACGCCCCGTTTTCCCGCGCCCACGCATCCCCAGCCCATTCATCCCTTGCACACCCATTGATGCCTGCCCCCCCTTCCCACTTCCCATTGAGCCCCACGCCCCCCCCATCCCCAGCCCATTCATTGCCTGCACACCCATCGACACCCATCGGACCCAAGCACCCACCCCCTTGGTACCCAACCCCACCAAGCCCCACCCACAGAACCACACCCCTTTAAGCCCCGCCTCCCTCACCGGGGCTGAAGAGGGCCACAGCCTTGAGGCAGGCGAACTCGGCGGCATCCGCCTGCAGCACCCTCAGCTTCTCCACCTGCTCCTGGAAGAGCCGGACGTGGTCCATGAAGGCCACCACGCGGTCAGCGCCCACGGGAGCGCCGTGGAGCCCGGCGGCCGCCAGCACCGGCGCGGCGTGCACGGGCAGCGCCGCCTGCGCCGCGTTCAGCACGAAGAGCTCGCTCCAGCCCAGCCGCAGCAGCGCCACTTGGTCCGAGAGCGGCAGCTCCGGGAAGAAGGGGACGATGCCCTTGGCCCACTCCACGGCGCTGAACAGGAGCCGCGCCGCCAGCTCGCAGATGCTCTCGATGCCCACCAGGACGCCGGGGTGCAGGGCTTGGGCGCCGTAGCGAGCCGGCGGGTACGGTTCGGCTCGGAGCAGCACCGAGATGAAGCCGCTCAAGCAGCCGCGGCCACCGTAGGGGTCCCCGGGGAGCGCAGGGCACTGCCCGGGGCTGGGGGGACCTTGAGCCACGCGGCCCCGCTGCACCGCTGCGGAGAGGAGCAGGAGGTCAGCACCCCCCGTGCCAACACCCCTGCGTGTCCCTGTGTGCGCCCCGGGTGCGGGCTAAAGGGGTCCCTTGGGGTGCCTCGGCCCGTTAGAGCAGGGGATGTGCCTCCCAGGATGGGGACAGCCCCCCCTACTCCGTGTGATGCCCTTGCTCCACCAGCTCCCACAGGCACATCGCATCTGGGGTCTGTCCAACCCCCCCCTTGCTGGTGCTAATGAGGGTACCCACAGAGATGCTGGGGAGGAGGGGGGGGAAGGAGCTCCCCTTCAGGTCCCATCCCTTGAGATTTCCCACTATGGGGTTAACTCCCACCCCAATTGGATTGTTGTTGGTTTTTCTTGTGGGAAGGGGGGCCTCGGCCACCTTCTCTTCCTCTTCCTCTTCCTGGCCCTGAGCCTGGCATAGCCTAATGCAGCGCGATGGTCCCAGTGTCACCAGCGATAGGACTCGGGAATGGGGGTCCCCAGGGAATGGAGCTCCTGCAGGGTTGGGATCTCGTGGAATCGGGGGGTCGGGGGCTGCTGTCATCAAACCTCGACGTGCAGCCCCAGACTCCCCCCAAATGCTCTCTTTGCTCAGCAGCACCCTCTCCTCACCCCCCCTTTGCACCCCTAAACCCCCTTTGCAATGCCCCAAACCCCTTTGCATCACCCTGAGCACCTTTTACATCACCGTGACCCCCCTTTGCGTCACCCTTGAACCCCTTTTACACCACCCCAATGCTCCAGAGCAGCACACTGCTCCTGAGTTTTCAGTGCTGGATTTGGTGCCAGATTCGGTGCCGATTCCCAGCTGGAAAAGCCGGGATAAGGGGAATCGTGATGAACTGGTGGGTTTGGAGCATCCCTGAGCGGGTGGGGAAACTGAGGCACGGAGCAGCCAGCCCCAGTGAAGGGGATGGGAAGCTTGAACATGGGCACATGGAGCATTCACCCAACAGCTTCATCGGGGGACAACTGGGAGCCCCCCAAAAACAGAGCTAAGAGGGATGCAGGGAATGAGGGTCCCTGCCTCGGGAATAATGCCGTGGCAGGTCCCTTCCCTTCAGATCCCATGGGGAACCAGCATCTTGTGGCAATTCTGAACTAAAGATGAAAACCAACAACAAAATAACCCCCCAAACCCGAGCCCCAAAACCTTCAGGGAATTTGCCTGGACTGGGGCTTTTTATCCCTGGGATTTGATCCCTGGCTCCGGCTGCACCAAGCAGGCAGAGGTTTGCTACGACTGGGTCTTGCTCCCAAAATCCAATCCCCCCAAACCTATCCAACTGGACTTTTGGGGGAGAAACAGGGAGAACTGAGAGTTAGGCTTGAGCTGACTTGATCCCTGAGCTTCTCCCACCTAAATCCCATTTATTTGTGCGAGCCAGGCTGGCCATTCCCCTCCTCCCAGTGGGAATTTTCCCCTTTATCCCAATTGTTCTGATTTATTTGCTATTATTTTTATTGCTTAAAAAAAAAAAAAAAACAACAAACTTGTCGGTTTTTGCCCTTTTTCTTTGGGTTTGGATACTAAAAAAGGTGATTTTTCTGGGTGCCATTGCCACCGATGCAGGATAAATCCCTGCTTTAAGCAGCTAAACCCAGCCTAAGCCCTTGTTATAATCCTTTCTAAACACTGAGTGTATAAATAAGCACCTTGACGAGAAACCAGGACTCCCCCCGCCGGGTCCATATTCAATCGGGGAGGATGCTGCACGGCAGAGATTTGATGCTGAGGATGCCCCGATGCCCCATTTGGGGCTTAAACTGCCCCAAAACCTACTTTTGGGGCTAAACCCGCAATCAGATCAACCCAATATGCGGTGCTGGGGCTGGTTGGAGGCACAGGGATGTCGCTGGAAGCTTGAAATGGGGTTTTATGTGAGGTATTTGGACTAATTTAGGTCAGATTTACCGATACTGCTCCTAAAAAGTGGAATTCTTAATCTTTTAAAGAATTATCTGTATTATTCCCGAGTTTTTTAACATTTAATGGAGAGGAGAAGTCAATTGACCCCATCTCAGCATAGACCAGAGCTAAAACCCGAGCCCGAACTGGGCTCAAAGTGAAAAGAGGATATAACTGGGTGAGAGAATAGCCGGGTTCCCGTGGCAGAGCCTTTCCCATGGGAAAAGCCAACAACTACAGCAGAAGGATGGGGCTGGGCCAGGGGGATTCAGGGATGGATCCCTGGATTTGGGGCTCTCTTCCCAAACTGAGGGGCTCAGGGAGGGAAAAGAATGGAGGGGGAATGAAAGAGAAGAGGGAGAGGAGCTTTCCCTTTCTCTTTCCTCCTTTTCCCTTTCTCTTTCCTTTCCCACCCGCTTTCACTTTCTTTTCCTTTCTCTCCCCTTTTCCTTGCTCTTTTCCTTTCTCTTTCCAGCTCTCCCGCTCCCACTTTGCTCTTTCCCTTTGTCCACACCATTCGCATCCCCTCCCTCACTTCTCCTTCTCACTTTCCCTCTTTTTCCTCCTCTTTTTTTCTTCCCTTTCCTTTCATTCTTTTGCTCCCTTTGGCTCTTCCCCACCTTTTCCTCCCACTCTCACTTTCCTCTCTCCTGCTCTCCCGGCCTTTTCCAGCCTCTCCCCTAGTTTTACCTCCCCTCTGTGCTGGCTTTCCCACCCTCTGTCCCTCTTTTCCACCCTCTATCCTTCTCTTGCACCCACTCTTTTCCATCCCTTTATCTTTTCCACCTCCTCCTTTTCATCCCTGCTTTTGCTTTTCCTCTCTCTCCCCTTCTTTTCCACCACATCATTTCCATCCCCTCTCCTTTTCCATGCTCTATCCTTCTTTTCCATCCCTTCTCCCTCTTTTCCACCTTCTCCTTTTGCATCCCTTCACCTTTTCCATTCCCTCCTTTTTTTACACCTCTCTCCTTTTCCCATCCCCTCTCCTCCCTTTCCATCCTCTCTCCTTTCCCATCCCTTCTCCATCCTCTCTCCTCCTTCTCCACCCCTTCTCCTCTCCCACCCTCTCCTTTTCCATGCTGTAACCCTCTTTTCCATCCCTTCTCCCTCTTTTTCACCCTCTCTCCTTTTCCATTTCTTCTTCTCCTTTTAGACCCCCTCTCCATCCCTTCTCCTTTTCCACCCCCTCTCCATCCCTTCTCCTTTTCCACCCTCTCCCCTTCTTTTCCACCCTCTCCTTTTCCATGCTCTATCCTTATTTTCCATCCCTTCTCCTCCTTTTCCGTCCCCTTTCCTTATTTGCCACCCTCTTCTTTTGCACCCTCTCTCCTTTCCCATCCCTTCTCCATCTCCTCTCCACCCTTTTACCCTTCCCATCCCTTCTCCCTCTCCCGCCGCATCCCGACCCCTCTCCCCTCCGGTCGCCCCACCTTCCCGCCGCATCCCCACGCGGAGGCACTTGCGGAGCCGGCAGTACTGGCACTGGTTGCGGTGGGGCTGCTCCACGGGGCAGTCCCGGCCCCCCCGGCAGCTGTAGGCGAGGTTGCGCCGCACCGAGCGCTTGAAGAAGCTCTTGCAGCCCTCGCAGGTCACCTGCCCGTAGTGCTTCCCGCTCGCCCGGTCCCCGCACACCCGGCACGGCCCCGCCGCCCGCCCCGCGCCGCCGCCGGGGGCAGGAGGAGGAGCGGGAGGAAGAGGAGGCTCCGGCCACGGCCCCGCTGCCAAAGCCATGCTGGGGGACGGGGGGGAGCCCCGACAGGGAGAGGAGAGCCCCGGGATGGGCAGGGGATGGAGAAGGGGGAGCGAGGATGGAGGTGGGGAGCTCCGAGATGGTGGAAGAGGTCCGGGGTGGAGCGGGAGGAGCCGGGGATGGAGAAGGGGGTCCGGGATGGAGGCGGGATCCGGGGGTGAAGAATGGGGTCCGGGTATGGAGAGAGTGATCCGGGATCCAGGGAGGATCCCCGGGATGGAGAAAGGGATCCAAGGATGGGGAGGACTATCCGGGATGGAGCGGGGGATGTGGGATGCAGGGAAGAGCTCCGGTATGGAGAAGGGTGAGACAAGATTCCCAGTCTAGAGAGGGGAGTCCGGGAAAGGAGCAGGAGGTCCGGGAATGGAGCGGGGAGCCCCGGGCTGGGCAGGATACCGGGGAGACGGACGGGAAAAGCGGGGTCGGGAACGGGCAGGGAGTGCGGGAGGAGGAGGAGGAGGAGAAAAGTTCATTCGGGGCGGAGGGGAGGGTCCGGCCCCGGGGGGAGGAACGAGGGAGGTCCCGATCCCGATCCCGATCCCGATCCCGATCCCGATCCCGATCCCGATCCCGATCCCGATCCCGATCCCGATCCCGATCCCGATCCCGATCCCGATCCCGATCCCGATCCCGATCCCGTAGCGCCAATACCCACGCCCCGCTCTCATTCAACCCGCCACGCCATATAAGGGCATGAGGGGGCGGGCCGAGGGAAGCTCTCCGCCAATCATAGGGAAGAAAGGCGGGGCCGAAGGGGGAAGGTGTGGCCTCCCGGCAATGGGGCGGGGTTTGTGGGGGCCGGACGCAAAGCCTCCTGGGAGCTGTAGTTCTGCCGCGGTCACGTGACGGGGGCGGGACTGCGTGACTCCATTTCCCAGCGTGCTCAGCGCCGGAGTGGAGCCCGAGTCGTGCGTGGTGAGGGCCGGGGGGGCACCGTGTGGGGTAAATGGGGTTTGGGGAGCACCGTGTGGGGTAAATGGGGTTTGGTGGGGGGCACCGTGTGGGGTAAATGGGGTTTGGGGAGCACCGTGTGGGGTAAACGGGGTTTGGGGAGCACCGTGTGGGGTAAACGGGGTTTGGTGGGGGGCACCGTGTGGGGTAAACGGGGTTTGGGGAGCACCGTGTGGGGTAAATGGGGTTTGGTGGGGGGCACCGTGTGGGGTAAATGGGGTTTGGGGAGCACCGTGTGGGGTAAATGGGGTTTGGTGGGGAGCACCGTGTGGGGTAAACGGGGTTTGGGGGGCACCGTGTGGGGTAAACGGGGTTTGGGGGGCACCGTGTGGGGTAAATGGGGTTTGGGGGGGTCAGGCCCCTCTTGCTCCCCACCCCACTTCCCAAAGCCGGGCCTTGCACCCTCCTGCACCCCTTCCTCCCCCACCCCCACTAATGGGGCCTGGTTCTACAGCCCCCCGCCCCGAGTCACAGTTCCCCTCCTTTCCCCGTAAGTGGGGTCTCATCATCACCACCCTCCCCCCAAGCAAACCCCTTGGCCCCTCCTGCCCCCCCCCCATAACTGGGGTCTGATCCTCACCCCCCAGCAACCCCCATCTTTCCCTCTTGCCTCCTCCCCATAACTGAGGTATGATCCTGAAGGGCCCCCCTAAATCCCCCCACCAAGTAACCCCCATCCTCTCCTCCTGCCCCCCCCATAATTGGGGTTTGATCCTCACCCCCCCCCCAGCAACCCCCATCCTCCCCTCCTGACCCCCCTATAACTGGGATCTGATTCTCCCCCCCAAGTAACCACCTCTCCTGCCCCTCCCTCCCAACTGGGATCTGAACCTCACCCCCCCCCCCCCAGCAAACCCCATCTTCCCCTCTTGCCTCCTCCATAACTGGTCTGGTCCTGAAGGATCCACCCCCCCAAGCAGCCCCCATCCCCCCTCCTGCCCCCCCATAACTGGGCTCTGATCCCGAAGGGCCCCCTAAACCCTCCCCCCCAGCAAACCCCATCTTCCCCTCTTGCCTCCTCCATAACTGGTCTGGTCCTGAAGGATCCACCCCCCAAGCACCCCCCATCCCCCCTCCTGCCCCCCCATAACTGGGCTCTGATCCCGAAGGGCCCCCTAACCCCCTCCCAAGCAACCCCCATCCTCCCCTCCTGCCCCCCCCATAATTGGGGTTTGATCCTCACCCCCCCAAGCAACCCCCATCCTCCCCTCCTGCCCCCCCGTAACTGGGCTCTGATCCCGAAGGGCCCCCTAAACCCCCCCTAAGCAACCCCCATCCTCCCCTCCTGCCCCCCCGTAACTGGGCTCTGATCCCGAAGGGCCCCCTAAACCCCCCCTAAGCAACCCCCATCCTCCCCTCCTGCTCCCCCATAACTGGGCTCTGATCCCGAAGGGCCCCCTAAACCCCCCCTAAGCAACCCCCATCCTCCCCTCCTGCCCCCCCGTAACTGGGCTCTGATCCCGAAGGGCCCCCTAAACCCCCCCAGGCAACCCCCATCCTCCCCTCCTGCCCCCCCATAACTGGGATCTGTTTCTCCCCCCCGCCCCATTGCAGGCGCTGCCGGATGCGGGGCTCGCTGCTGGCTGCTGGGGGGGCGGCCATGGCCGAGGGTCCCCTGGCCCGCACCGTGCGCTCCAAGCTGGCGGCCGCGCTGGAGCCCTCGCACCTGCAGGTGCTGGACGAGAGCCCCCGGCACGGCGGGGCCGCGGGGGCCGGCACGCACTTGGCCGTGGTGGTGGTGAGCGGGCGCTTCGAGGGGCTCCCCCCGCTGCAGCGGCACCGCCTGGTGCACGCCGCGCTCAGCGCCGAGCTCGCGGGACCGCTCCACGCCCTCGCCATTGTGGCCCGCACCCCGCAGCAATGGGAGAGCGACCCCAGCGTCCCCGCACGGCCCCCGTGCCTCGGGGGCTCCAAGCGCGAGCAGCGCGGGGACGGCGCCGGGGAGCCCTAAAGGGACCCCCCCGTTCCCCGTGGTGAACCCACGTGTAACGGGGACCCCCCCCCTCCGTGCACCGAGCCCACTGGGGGCAGCTGTAAGGGGGGTTTGGGGGTGTCCCCGTGACACCCCCCCCCCCCATTGCTCCCCCCATGAAACAGATTGGGAATGGGGGGTGAAGCCCACCCCCTACACACACACACACAAATAAACTCTCCCATGGGAGCAACTGGGAAGTGGAAGGTGGAGCATCATTGCAGAGGGGATATGGGGAGTTTTGGGTCAGTATGGGAGGATTGTAAACTTTTTGGGGGGGGGGGGGGGAATTGGGGTCGTTTGGGAGAATTTAGGGTCTTTTGGGGGGGATTTAAGGACTTTGGGGTCGTTTTGGAGCCATTTGGGGTGTTTTGGAAGGGATTTGGGGTCATTTGGGAGAATTTAGGGACTTTTGGAAAGGATTTAGGGTCATTTGGGGGGGGATTTAGGGCCTTTGGGGTCATTTTGGAGCCATTTGGGGCCTTTTCAGAGGGATTTGGGGTCCTTTGGGAGAAATTAGGATGTTTTGGAGAGGTTTTGGGGTCATTTTAGGGGGGGATTTAAGGATTTTGGATCCATTTGGGATGTTTTGGAAGGGATTTGGGGTCCTTTGGGAGAATTTAGGGACTTTTGGAAAGGATTTAGGGTCATTTGGGGGGGGATTTAGGGCCTTTGGGGTCATTTTGGAGCCATTTGGGACCTTTTCAGAGGGATTTGGGGTCATTTGGGAGAATTTAGGGTCTTTTGGAAAGGATTTGGGGTCTTTTCAGAGGGATTTGGGGACTTCTGGATCACTTGGGAGGGATTTTGGGGAGATCTGAAGAGTTTTAGGTCATTTGGAGGGGATTTTGGTCATTTTGGGAGTATTTTGGGGGGGGATTTGGGGTCATTTTGGGCACTTTTCCGTTGGTTTTCCGTTGTTTTAATTAATTTACAAACATCTAAAAACTACAGCACGGCACAACTGCGAACGGACAGAACTTGGGGGGGGTCGGGCCCCCCCAGGACCAGCTACACCGAGGGATGGGGGCGGGGGGGAAGGAGGAGGAGGAGGAGGAGGCGATGAAGCACACGATTGCTTGGGGGGGGCTGCTCTACATCGTCGGGGGCTTCCCGTGATGGGGGGGCTTCCAAAGTGCTTTTGCATAGACCAACACTTCCCATCCTCTGCTGGGGGGGGCACAGCGACAGGGGCCCCCCTGTACCCCACTTTTTTGGGGGGCCCCCATGTACCCCGTTATTTAGGGGGGCGCTTTGTGCTTTGCAAACCACTGGTGGCTTTGTGCTTTGGGCTGGGGGTAAAGGGGTGCTGGGGGGGGGAAGGGGGTCCAGGGTGCACCCCCCCATCAGCACCCCAAAGCAGGAGCATCCTTTAAGAATGAGCTCAAAGTCACTAAATAAAGGCAGTTTGAGGGGGCTGCACCCCCCTGCACCCCAAAACACAGCTGGGACCCCCTTGCAACCCCTCAAACCGAGCTGTATTTGGGGGGGGGGGGGGTCACTGCACTCCAAATTGCTCCATGCCCCAAAGGGATGTGCACCCCAAGCATTGTGCACCCCCAAACTGCAGTACCCCCCCTTCTGTTCCCCATCCTGCTGGGTTTGGGGGTGCAATGGGGACCCCTTCCCCTGCCCTTCCAGATGGGGAAACTGAGGCATGGAGCCTTCGTCCTCCTCCTCCTCCCAGGGATGTTGGGGTCCCCCCAGCCCCCCCAGGAGCGAGCAGCTATTCACAGAGGGATGACACCAAGGGAGGAAATCGGGGGGGGGGGGGTGTGGTGTCAGGAATATGGGGGGGTCCAAGTGCAAATGAAGTTCCCAAATGCTCCAAGAAGACGTTTCACAGTGTCTAACGAGACTAATCCCCCCGGAAGGGGAGCTGGGATTTGGGAATGGGGGGGGGGGGTGGAGAGGTAAAGGGAAGGATTAGGGGGGTCCCCCCCCATCACTGCAGGACTTGCCCCCGGGTCTCAGGCAGTTTGAGGGCCAAGGAGCTGCCGAGGGCAAGCGCAGCCGAGGCCAAGAGGATGGGCACGGCCTTGGTGATGCCCACGAAGGAGGTGAAGATGCTGATGCCCAGCACGGCCGCCAGCTTGCAGAGAGCGTTCAGGAACCCAAACGCCGTCGTCCTGCGGGGAGGCAGGGTGTTGGGATGGCACCCATGGTGGTGAGGGGGCACCCATGGAGGTGAGGTCCCCACCAGGCCCAGCGCGCTGGGGCAGGGGTACCTGGGATATGGTACCCAGCAGCGCAGCCAGAATGTGGTACCCAGATGTGGCAGCCAGCACGGCAACATCTGGCAGGCAGCAATGCCTCTGGCAGCCAGCAACACATCTGGTACCCAACACCCAAAGCCTTATGCCCAGAACCTGGCACCCAGGACCTGAAACTTCACCCCCAGCATGGCAACATCTGGCACCCAGCACCCAAAACCTTGTGCCCAACACCCAAAACCTTGCACCCAGGACCCAAAACCTCACCCCCAGCACCCATAGGCCCCGCACCTCTTATCGGAGGGGTAGAGCTCCACAGTGAGCACGTCGAGGGCATTCCAAGAGGCGATGCTGACGCCACCGAAGAGGCAGAGCAGCGCGATCATGGCTGATTCACTGTTCCCAAAGGACAGGAAGAAGCAGCTCACGCAGGACATGACACTGGACCCGGCTGCAAAGGACATGGGACACGTCAGGGGCATGCAATGGGAACAAGCATCCTCCTCACTCATAGGAAACCATGGTCGTAGACCCATTGGGTAGGTTGGAAGGAACCTTCAAGGCCATCTTGACCTGCCCCAGGCAGAGACACCTTCCAGCAGAGCAGGTTGCTCCAAGCCTTGAGCATTCACCATTCTCTGGGCAACCCTGGAAGTGTTGGATGGGGCTTGGAGCAACCTGCTCTAGTGGAAGGTGTCCTGGGTTGGAGCTGGATGAGCTTCAAGGTCCCTTCCAGCCCATTCTAGGGATCTATGGATCTCAGCATCCTTGATGCCCACCCAGCATGCGAAGGCGGCCGATCTTGTCCATGAGGAGGGCAGAGACGATGTTCCCGGGCAGGACGGCCAGGGTGCCCAGGAAGCTGACGAAGTAGATCATGTAGGCGTTGTTGTCGTCGCTGAAGTCGAGCTGGCAGCCCTCCTTGTTGTGTAGAAAGGTGCTGTTCACCACCTGGCTGTTGATGAACTTGTACTCAAAGAGATCTGTGGGCATGGAGAAGGTTTGGTGGGGTCAGGTCCATCTCCATCACCCTCTACTTGGGAACCATCTCCATCCCTTTGGGGACCATCCTTAACCCAACCCCATCTCCATCAACCCTTACTTTGGGGACCATCGTGGTGGTGTCACCCCCCTCTCCATCGCCCCCTGCTTTGAGGACCAATTCATCTCCTTCACTTTAGGGACCATCTTGGTGGCATCCCCCCCATCTCCTTCCGTTTGGGGACTAACCTCATCCCGACCCCCATCTCCATCACTCCCCTGCTTTGGGGACCATCATGGTGGCATCACCCCCATCTCCATCCCTTTAGGGACCATCCTCACCCCGACTCCCATCTCCATCACCTCCTTCTTTGGGAGCCATCCCATCTCCATCACTTTGAGGACCATCTTGGTGGCATCCCCTCATCTCCAACCCTTTGGGGACCATCCTCACCCTGACTCCCATTTCCATCATCCCCTGCTTTGGGGACCATCTTGGTGGCATTTCCATGCCTTTGGGGACCATCCTCACCCCAACTCCCATCTCCATCACCTCCTGCTTTGGGAACCATCCCATCTCCATGCCTTTGGGGACCATCCTCACCCCAACTCCCATCTCCACCACCTCCCTGTTTGGAGACCATCCCATCTCCACCCCTTTGGGGCCCATCTCCAGCCCTGGCCCCGCTGACCCGTGTTGTAGAACATGGTGGAGATGAAGGTGCAGTTCTTGAAGAAGGTGTTGCTGGACGTGACGTCCTCGAAGTAGCACTCTTCGAAGAGCGAGTCCTCGAACGTCACCGACTTCATCTTCAGGCCGATGAACCTGGTGGGGCGGGAAGGGGCGGCATGAGCCGGGATGAGCTGGGATGAGCAGGGATGGGGCAGGAGCAGCGGGAAGGGTCCCCAGGACACACTTGTCGTTGAAGTACTCGCCGCCGCGGTGGATCTGGTTCTCGAGGGTGAAGTTGAAGGTGAAGTGCCGCAGCCTCTCGCGCGTGAAGAGCTTGGTGCGGGAGGCGTAGTCCATGTTCTGCAGGTGCTTGATCATGTCCGGGAACCACACGGTCAGCCCATAGTAACTGCAGGAGACAGGGGTGAGCCCGGGCGGTGCTCCCAGTGCAGCCAGCTCCATCCCAAACCATCTCATCCCATCCCATCCCATCCCATCCATCCTTTCCCACTGCTGCCCATCCCATTGCATCCAACCTTTCCCACTGCTGCCCATCCCATCCCATTGCATCCAACCTTTCCCACTGCTGCCCATCCCATCTCATCCAACCTTTCCCATCACTGCCCATCCCATCCCCTCCCATCCCATCCCATCCAATCCATCCTTTCCCATCACTGCCCATCCCATCCCATCCCATCCCATCCCATCCATCTTTTCCCATCACTGCCCATCCCATCCCCTCCCATCCCATCCAATCCATCCTTTCCCATCACTGCCCATCCCATCCCCTCCCATCCATCCTTTCCCATCACTGCCCAACCTATCCTATCCTATCCTATCCTATCCTATCCTATCCTATCCTATCCTATCCTATCCTATCCTATCCTATCCTGTCCTGTCCTGTCCTATCCTACCCTATCTTATCCTACTCTGTCCACCCCATCCCATCCTATCCCATTGCTGCCCATCGTATCCTATCCCATTCCATCCATCCTTTCCCACTGCTGCCCATCCCATCCCATCCCATCCCCTCCCATTGCATCCCATCCATCCTTTCCCATCACTGCCCAACCTATCCTATCCTATCCTATCCTATCCTATCCATCCCATCCTATCCCATTGCTGCCCATCCCATCCCATCCCAGCGCACCTGAAGGACATGGTGAACCACACTCCCATCATCATCAGGGTGATGCGGCGGAACTCAGGTGCGAAGCACTGCTGGAAGTTGCTCCAGACCTGCGGGACACAGGGGTGACAATGGGGGACAATGGGGTGACAAGAGAGGACACAGGAGGGTGACAAGGGGGGGACACGGGGGGGGGGGGCAGGCCCTCACCTGCTGTGAGAGGTTGAGCACCCGCACAAGCCAGCGCCGGTGCCACGTCCCTGTGTCCGCCTGGATCTCAATGAGCTCGTCCTCCCGCTTGATGGTCTTGATGTGGGTGACCTGTGGGGCACAGCACGGGGACAAGGGAAGCTCTGGCCCCGGGCCTCAGCTCCCCCCACCCCAGTGTGATTCCTGGAGGTGGGAATGTGCAGTCCCTCCTGCAGCAATGGGGGGTCCTTACCGAGAAGACCCGCTCGGGGTGGCCCTTGGCTCGCATGTTGGTGTCATGGACCTGCTTCAGCACCATCCAGGCCTCGTCGTGTTTGCCGTTCTGCAAGGCAGCACTACGCTCACCCCGGGGGCCCTCCTGCATCACCCACTTTGGGGTCCCTGTTCGGGTCCCACCACCCACTTGGGGGTCTCTGACCAGCTCCTCCCATCTCCATCACCCACTTGGGGGTCCCTGTTTGGGTCCTTTCATCCCCATCACCCACTTAAGTGGTCCCTGTTTGGGTCCCTTCATCTCCATCTCCATCACTTAAGGGGTCCCTGCATGGGTCTCTATCTCCATCACCCACTTAAGGGGTCCCTGTTTGGGTCCCTTCATTTCCATCTCCATCACCCACTTGGGGGTCCCTGTTTGGGTCCCTTCATCTCCATCTCCATCACTTAAGGGGTCCCTGTTTGGGTCCCTTCATCTCCATCACCCACTCAGGGGTCCCTGTTTGGGTCCCACCTCCAGGAAGAAGCGGGGGCTCTCGGGCATGGTGGTGAGCGCCCCAATGGCGAACACCGAGGGGAAGGCGCAGACCAGGACGAAGACCCTCCAGCTGTGGAACTGATAGGCTGAGCCCATCTGGAAGCTCCATCCTATGGGAATGGGACAGGATGCTGTGACGGTGCCGAGCCCCACCGCAATGGGGGACATGGGCTGGTGCTGGGGGGTGTTCTCACCATAGTGGGGGATGATGGCCCAGGCCATGGCAGAGGCGTAGATGCCCCCGATCATCCAGAACATGCAGAGCCAGCTCAGGTGCTCCCCGCGCTTCTCCTGCGCCAGGAACTCCGAGAAGTAGGAGAAGACGATGGGGATGGAGCCCCCGATGCTGGGGAAGGGGGGGAGCACAGCACAGGTCACCCTGCACCCCAGCAAAGGGGGTTCAACGGCGACGGGGTCGGGTGCATCCCCCTTACCCCATGCCCGAGAGGAGGCGGCAGAAGAGGAAGGTGCCGTAGCCTTGGACGAAGGAGGAGAAGAAGGCGAAGACGCTGTTGACGGAGAGGGAGATGAGGAGGCACTGCCGCCGGCCCAGGCGGTCCGCGAGGCCGCCCCACAGGAACGCACCCACCATCATGCCCAGGTACACGATGAGCCCTGGGGGGACAGACACGCACAGAGACATCAGTGCTGGGGGGGCACGGGGACACCTGCGTGGTCCCCTCTGCTCTGCGGTGGCTGTGGGGCAAGGAGGTGCCGTGGAGAAGGGGGAATGTGACCCCCGCAGTGTGTCCTCTGCATCCCTCTGTGACCCCCATCCTCCCCCTGTGCCGCTCTGAGCCCCACATGGACCAACCTCCCAGCACCCCCATGTGCCCCCCCATGTCCTCCTCTGTGTCCCCCTGTCTCTCCTGTGTCCCCCCATATCCCATGTACTCCTCTATATCCCATGTCCACATCTCCCCATCAGCCCATATCTGCCTGGGAACTTCCCCATGTCTCTCCCCTCCAAACCCCATATGTTTTGGATCCCACATACCCCATGTGCCCCTCGATATCCCATATGCCCCCCCATATCCCATGTACCCCTCCATATTCCATGTGTCCCCCATATCCCATATACCCCCATATCCCATGTCCCCCTCTATATCCCATGTCCCCCCATATCCCATGTCCCCTCATATCCCATGTCCCCCTCTATATCCCATGTCCCCCCATATCCCATGTCCCCTCATATCCCATGTACCCCTCTGTATCCCATGTCCCCCCATATCCCATGTCCCCTCATATCCCATGTACCCCTCTATATCCCATGTCCCCCCATATCCCATGTCCTCTCATATCCCATGTACCCCTCTGTATCCCATGTCCCCCCATATCCTATGTGTCCCCCCATATCCCATGTCCCCCATATCCCATGTGTCCCCCCATATCCCATATGCCCCTCTGTATCCCATGTCCCCCCATATCCCATGTCCCCCCATATCCCCCCTATCCCATGTGTCCCCCCATATCCCATATCCCCCCATATCCCATGTCCCCCGCTATACCCCCTGTCCCCCCACACCCGACCCCCCTCACCCAGCATGCCCTTGTTGGAGTCGGACAGGCACATATCCTTCTCGGCGCTGGGCAGGACGAAGCCCACCACGAACACCTCCACCCCATCGGCCATGAGCGCCAGGCCCAGCACGAAGTAGAGGGTCCACTGGAAGCGGCCGTGGCCGCACTCCTGCAGGATGAGCTCGTATTGCTGCGCCAGCTCCTCCCGGTCCTTGCGCCGCTGCCCCTCGCTGTCCGCCAGCGCCGCCGTGCCCGCGTCGGTGCCCAGGCGCTCGCCCTGCCCTGAGTGGCGCCGGGGGATGCCCTGGTACTCGCCCTCGTAGATCTCGTCCTCCTCATCGTGCCCCTCGGTGGCGTCGCTGGAGGCTCCCTCCTCGTCGTTGCCGCCCTCGCCCCCCCGGTAGTAGCCGTCCTGCGGCGCGTAGTCCTCGTCGTCCTCCTCCTCCTCGAAGCGCGAGTAGGAGCGCTTGGTGTACTCGTCCTGCACGCGGTCCATGCCCCTGCTCACCTTCTTGGCCGCGTGCTTCTTCACCTCCTTGGCGATGTCCTTGGCGCCCCGGATGAACGCCGTCCGGTCCCGGAAGCTCTCATCCATGGTGCTGGGATGAGCCGGGACACCGGGATGCGATGGGGAATAGGAAGGGGGGGGGGGGGGGGCCTGTGTCTGTGTCCTCACGCCCGGGGACCGAGGTGGGATGCGGGGAGACGAGGGACGGCGCTACCCATCCGCGTGGTACCGGCTGACCTGCGGAGCCCGGACACAAGCAGGGGATGGGACAGGGTGGGAATGGGCCTGCACCCCACCTCATCCCCGGGTTTGCTCCGCACCAGCACCCCTCATCTGGGGTGGGAATAGGAGGATTTTGGAATGGAAGGAGATGGGGTCTGGGGACACCATCTCTGTGCCCTCTCCTCTTGCTTGGAGAATCAAAGCTCTCAGGGGGGTGCCCGAATTCAGCAGGACTTAGACACCCATTGACCAAGGTGGATTCTCTGATGTCAAATAACGTGGCTGAGCACAAGCTACGGCGCTTGTTCACAGAACCAGGGAATGGATTGGGTTGGAAAGGACCTCAAAGCTCCTCCAGCTCCAGTCCCCTGCCACAGGCAGGGACAGCTTCCATGAGCCCCCTTTGGGGAGCCCTGTGTGACCCCCAGGCTCAGATCCATGCCAGGGATCCCCCTGCAGGTGCCATGGGGAGGCTTCCAGAAGGGATCTGGCTGTGGCTTGTGTTTGGTGGGAGATGAACCAGGCACCCCAGGGCAGAGCTGGGGGCACCCTCAGCACCTTCAGGGAGGAAAAGGGCATCCGGATACATCCCAGAGGCTTTGTCCTGGTGCCCTGCACCCCAGTCCCAGCCCTCCAAGGCCAAGGGCAGGCAGAGCATCCCCTGAGCATCCCAGCGCTCCGGTCCCGCAGACCCCCGGCTGTGGGGCGCAGCAGGAGCTGAGCCGTAGGGCAGGGACGCAGCCGGCACCGCGCGTCCTTCCCTCCGTGAGCCAGGCAAATCCACGGCTATAATTAGCCCGGATGGGAGCCCCCAGCGGCTCTGCGCACCCGGGGCCGGTGCTGCGGCACGGCACGGCCCCAGCTCCCCAGTGGAGCCCTGCAGGTGCTTTGGAGCAGCATCAATCTATCCATAACCCCCTGCCCTCTCCCCTCCGGCTGGCCGGGAGCAGCCCTTTCCCTGTCCACATCCCAGGGATCCCATCCCGGATCCCCTCCTTGGGTTCAACCCACTGACCCCCAAGGCCCCTGGAAGGAGCTGGTTGATGGCCAAGGTCATTTTGCTCCATGCCATTTGCAGGTTCCTGCGGTGCTTCCCGATGCTGATCTATGGATTGGGATGTGTCAGGAGCCAGCAAAAGGAAGAGGGGAGCGGAGAGAGGCCGGATACCCCGTGAGGAAGAGGATGGACCAGGGAGCAAGGTCACAGCTCGGCCCCGTGATGGGCAGAGCTGGAACAGTCACCATCGGCCTGAGCCAAGGTTATGGGGCTCTGGACCACGCATCCATGCGGAGCATCCGATGGATGCACAGAACCTCCCCACGGCGGGGGTCTCATGCTGGGCTCCGCGTCCTCCCCTCCTCAGCCTTTCCCAGAACATGGCGACAAGGAAGAAGAGTTTTAAATCACCCACGTCCAAGGTCATCTCCCAACACCCCCCCCCAGGACTGACTCCCCAAAGCCACCACATTAAACATCCATCCCTGTGCTGAAATCCCTATCCCCATCGGCAGCGATTCCCGGCCCTCCGGCGGCGCGGGAAGGGCTAAGGAGAGGCTGTTCAACACGCATGGAAAAAGACATGAACAAGGCTGGAGGCAAGGTTTTCCAGGACAAAATGGCCACAGCAAGTGGGAAGGAGAAGCTGAATCCCTGATCCATCAGATGCCGGCTCGCAGGATGCTAATGGAAAGCAGTGGGAAGAGGAGGGGGATCTGCCTGATAAAAGGAATTTCTTTCTCTCCTTACCTGTCTCCGCTCCAGCCCTTCTTCCGGAGGCTGCCTCCTGTGCAGCAAGAAAGGATGCTCCAGGAGGAGGAAGGATGCTGTGACGGAGGAAGGATGCTCCGGCAAAGGAAGGATGCTCTGACAGAGGAAGGAAAAGCTGCTCCAAGAGGGATCCAGCAAGGAAACAGCTCCCGGGTCCCGTGTTAACGCCGCAGCCTCCGAGCGCTGGGAGAGTCCATTGCAAGAGCCCGGGGAAGGGAGGGAGGCGGTGGGGAGGGCTGTGCTGCAGCACTGCGCCGGGGAGGGGGGGACAGCGGCAGGATGGGGGGGTCCCCCCTCGCCTCGGCTCCCGACTGGAGGCAATGGGAGGGAGAAGCCTCCCCCAGGGTGCCTACGCTCCCAGGGAGCTCCCTTGGGAATGGGGTTCCCGTGTTGGAGCCGCGGGGTCCAAGTGGCGACAGGTAACTGTGGTTAATGGAGGGGGGGCTACAAGGAGCTGCCCCAATCCCAGTTCCCCTCCGCAGGGATTCACGTGGGATTCGGGATCGCTCGCCCCCCCCCCTATGGCGACCGCAGCGCAGGCTGGAACATCTGAGTCACGGGCTCCTCGGGGCTGGATTCGGATGGATCGGGATCAAATCCTCGCTGCCAGAGCCGGGCGCTCCGCAGGAACAGGGCACAAATGCCTCCAGCATCGGAGGGGGCTGAGAGGGGGGTGAGGAGGAGCGTGGTTATTGCAGGGAGGGATGGGGGACAGAAACCTGGAGGAGCTTGGGACAAGGGATGCAGGGGGAGGACAAGGGGAATGGCTTTAACCTGCCCGAGGGGAGGCTGAGATGAGCTCTTAGGCAGAAGCTCTTCCCTGGGAGGGTGCTGGGACACTGGAATGGGTTGAATGGAGAAGCTTTGGCTGCCCCATCCCTGGCACTGCTCATGGGGCTTGGAGCATCCTGCTCCAGTGGAAGGTGTCCCTGCCCGTGGAACTGGACGAGGGGTAAGCTTCCTTCCCATAAACCACTCCATGGTGATTCTGTGGGCCAAACCGACCCCAGTTTAACCCTGGATCACCGGCTGCCGGTGGGAAATCAGGATCCTGAGCCTCCTGCTCCTGCCTCCCACATGCAATGAGGTGGGCCAGCCTCAGCCTCCAGGACGTTACAGCCCCAGAGCTGTGATCCGGGCACTGGTTTCACTGCGCCCGGGCTGTGCATCCCTTAAGGAGAGGATGAGGGGCAGTGTCCTGGGTGCCAACCCCAGCCTGGGACAGCAGGAACTCGGCTCTCAAACCAGGCAGATGGGGCCAGGGACCAGCCCACACCAGCAGCACCAGCACAGGGACTGGAAGCTGAGGAACTGAGCTCCTGTTGGGAGCACCCCCACAAGGGGGGATGCAGGAGAGGCTGATGCTGTGCCCCTGCTGCCGTACCCGCGGCTCATCACGCGCCCCAGCACGGAGCCGCATTGGCCTGGGCTGCACTGGTGAGCACAGCTTCCCTATGGCCCCCCCGGGCCTGTCAGGCTGTGACTCATGTGCCACAGTCACCAGGGTCCCCCTCCCTGCTGTGTCTGCTGTGTCCGAGCAGCCAGAGCTCAGGCTCAGCCCTGAGGCTTTAATGGGCATCACTAGAGCAAAATGCATGGTGGCAGGGAATGGCTCCTTCCTGTCCTGAGGGCCTCCAATCGTGTTGGATTTGCCACGGGCATAAAACCAGGAGCACTGGGGAGCTCAGCACCGTGGCAATCACAAGCTGCACACAGCCTCCATCCCCTCATGCATACACCCCAGGCCAAGCCGGACTCTTCCCGACTGGAAACAACTGAGAGGGTTACAGACATCATCACTTCCTCCCAGCCTGTCTGGACCATGGGAATTCCCCTCTTCAACAGGGAAGACAAGGATTTGTGCTTGGAATGGCCTTGAGCTGATGAAGATGAGCTCTTGGGGAGAAGCTCTTCCTTGTGAAGGTGGTGGGTAACCAGAATGGGTTGAACAGAGAAGCTGCCCCATCCCTGGCAGTGTTCAAGGCCAGGCTGGATGGGGCTTGGAGCAACCTGCTCCCAGTGGAAGGTGTCCCTGCCTGTGGAACTGGATGAGCTTTAAGGTGAATTCCAACCCAAATCACTCTGGGATTCCACAACAGAGCAGCTGAGGTCAGTGCTGAGCCCTTCCAGTTCATCTCGAGATCCTGCAGTGGTTCCTCACGTGCCAAAGGCAATGGGAGCAGGAGTGACAGAGCTCTCCCACTTCCCTCCCCATTTCCCAGCACCGGCTTTCTCTGGCCATCACTTATCACGTGTGGCTGCTCCCGAGTCAGCAGCTCCTCAGTGCCAGACAGGCAGAGCCTCCTCCTGCTCTCAGAGCCCCTGCTTCAGAGAACGCTTTATTTGTAAAGGGGAGCTCACTGCTTTACATAGAAAAAAACCAAAATCCTCCTCAAAGCACGGTGAAGTAGCTTCAGGGTTGGGAGAAGTGGGAAAGGAGGGAAAATGAACACTATAAAAACCCACGGGGAGCAAGATGTGGAGAGGGAAAGGCAGAGGTGGGAGGTGGGACCGGGAGGGGGCCCCCTGCCCCTCCTGGATGAGGATGTGTTAGCACAGGGAGGAATGAAAGTTTGAGGACACATTGAGGAGGGTCCCCAGCAGGGAGGGGGCCTCGTCACAGCCATGTTCAGGGCAAGGGACCCCTCAAGGGTCCCCGTGGGGGCACCCCAGGGGGCCTCTGTGCAGGCCTGGGGGGCAGGGGCACCCTCTGGTAGCCGTAGGGTGGTGGGCGAGGGGGCCCGTTGTAGCCGTGGGGAGGCATCAGCGGAGGAGGCCCACGCATGCCGTGGTGGGGCATGGGGCCTGGGTGACCTGTGGGGACAGAGCAGAGGAGTTAAGCACCGTGGGGAGACATGGAACAGCCAATCCCCCCCCAAACCCCAGCCAGGGGTGCCCGTGGTTCAGGCCAACATTCCCCCTCTACCAGCAGATCCCGGGGGAGTCTCCCCGAGGACCCCACAGGCCTCAGGAACCCTCCCTGCTGCTATCCCAAGGTGAGATGAGGGGACATCACCGTAGTGCAGATCCCCACATCACAACGGGCACAGGGAATGCCCTGAGACACCCTGGCTTAGCAGCTCTTGCTCCAGGACGCCTCCGGCATCACCTCCTTCCCATCCACCCACACTGAGCCTGGAACGATGGGCACCAAGCGCTGATCCCACCCACAGCAACGCACACACACCACCTCCTGCAGGCACCCACTTACCCATGGGCGACCCAAAATGAGGTCCTCGGGGCGGCATACCCATGGGTGGGGGCCCAGGGTGCGGCATGCCAGGCGGGGGCCGTGGGGGGGGCTGGCCCCCAGAGCCCGGGGGTCCTGGGTGATGCTGGGCCATCCCTGGTGGTCCATGGTGCACTTGCATGGGAGGGATTCCTGTGGGAATAACACATTAAGGGATGCCCACGGCAAGGGCAGAAGCTTAGAGCAGCTCCCAGTGCTTAAAGGGGCTACAAGAAGGCTGGAGAGGAGCTTTGGACATGGGATAGAGGGATGGGATGAGGAGGAATGGCTTCCAACTGGAAAAGGGAAGAGTTAGAGGAGATCTTAGGAAGTTCTTCACATGTGGGTGGTGGGACACTGGAATGGGTTGAAGGGAGAAGCTGTGGCTGCCCCATCCCTGCAGTGTTCAAGGCCAGGTTGGACAGAGGGGCTTGGAGCAAGCTGCTCTAGTGGAAGGGGTCCCTGCCTGTGGCAGGGGGCTGGAACTGGATGAGCTTTAAGGTCCCTTCCAACCCAAATCATTCCATGGAAAAGGAGATTAAAGAGGAGGAAAAGCAAAGCTCCCCCACAGGAGGCAACAGACCCAATAAATGCCACCTGGATGTCATTGTGTGTGGTGACACCCAGTGTGGCATGGCCCTGGGATGGGGCTCAGTAAGGAAGCACTTCCCTCAGGGATCTGGGGCAGGCTTCCTGCACTTGAAGCTTGCTCTGCTCCGAGCACAGAAACCTGGCTCCCCCAAACCTGCTCTTCCCCTATTCCTCTTCTCCCTCTCAAACCCAACAAACCACAACTTCTTCCCCTCTCCTCATCGTGGCTCTGCAAGGCCTCGGTGTGGAAATGCTCCCTCAGGCTTCCCTCTGCTGGGTGTAATTGGCTCCTCTAAAGCCTGGAAATCCCTTTTGTAATCGGGAATGAGCAGCAGCCATCTGGTCCCTCACAAAGCCAGAGCCACCAGCACACAAAGCCCCCTAATCAGCCAGGGGGGGAGAAGGGCCCGGCGCAGGGCTGGGTTCAGAGCAGGCAGGACTAATGCAAAGAAACCCCAAATTAAACAGCAAATTCCATTTGCATCTAAACCCAGAGCCTCCACATCCACACTGCTCATTCCCCGGGAAGACAGAGCTAAAAATGGCAGGAAATCCAAGAAACATTCTGTGCTCGTGTCTGGAATTAGCCTGGCAGAACTGCAGACTGTGAGAAGAAGGTTCCCACTTACTGGAATTATTTCACACCAGAGGAAAATGAGGAAGATCTGGAGCTTTGTCCAGGATGTTAACAAAGGGGTTGGGGTTTGTGGGACAAGGATTTGGGATTTCTGGGGTTTTAAAGGACCAGAAAAGCACCCAAGACCTTCAACACCTGCACCAGACCCTGCCCTCCTGCAACCTGCACCTTCACAGCGCAAGGAAACTTGACCCAAGTGGATGCTTCCCAGCAAGGCACAACTTCCTAAATCACGAAAGAGCTTCCCAAATGCTGCCGGACCCCTGCTCCAGGCTATTTTTTAACACAGTTTAGAACACCCAGCAGAGGATTCCAGAAAGCAGGCGCAGCACCGGGGAGGTGACGCACTCGTTCTACGCAGCCTCTCCCTGTTCCTTCACCAGGCTGCGGAGAGCATCATCCCAGGCAAGGATGTGGAGTTGGGAGCCCCCAAAACGATCCCATTTTATACAAGGGGAAACTCAGGGAAGCAAAAGGAGGAGAGGGGGATTGGGAGGAGAATTTATCCCACTCCCAAGAACTGGGGAGGTGGTGGGGGTTTCGATGGAGAAGAGAAGGCTCAGGGGATCTTACCGCTCCCTACAACTGCCTGACAGGATGGAGCAGGAGGAGGCTGGGCTCTGCTCCCAAGGGATGGGACAAGAGGAAATGGCCTCAAGCTGCACCAGGGGAGGTTTAGGTCGGACATTGGGAAGAGTTTATCCATGTAAAGGTGCTCAGGCTTACCTGGATGGTGCAATCCACCCGGAGGGAAGGGGTGCGGGTGAGGTGGGTGCCCCGCGGTGGGTGCAGCCCCAGAAGGGGGCCCGGGGGCACCGGCGCCAGGTGGCATAGGAGGGGGTGGCATGGCAGGAGGCATCCCGGGAGGCATCGCTCCAGGGGGTGGCACCGGAGGCGGGAATGATCCTGGGGGTGGGAGACCTGGGAAGAGAAAAAGCAGGAATGTGGTGAAGTGGAAAAAGCAACCCAAAAAGTGGTGCCAATAATTCACCAGCAGCTCCACAGGAGGCAACAACAACAGAGCTGGGGCTGCTGAGCCCGGAGAAGCTGTGGAGAGCTCAGAGCAGCTTCCAGTGTCTGAAGGGGGCTGCAAGGATGCCAGACAGGGACCTTCATCAGGGACTGGAGTGATAAGACAAAGGGTGATGGGTTCAGACTGGAACAAGGGGGATTTAGGTTGGAGATAAGGAAGAAGTGAGGGTGCTGGGACACTGGAATGGATTGAAGGGAGAAGCTGTGGCTGCCCCATCCCTGGCAGTGTTCAAGGCTTGGTTGGATGGGGCTTGGAGCAAGGTGCTCTAGTGGAAGGTGTCCCTGCCCATGGCAGGGCTTGGAGCTGGATGAGGTTAACCTCCTTTCCAACCCAACCCATTCTCCCCACCATTTACCCACCTGGAGGGGTGACACCGGGTCCCAGCGTGGTGACAACAGGGGTGGGGACAGAGGGAGGAGGAGGAGCATCAGCAAAGAGCTGATGGGGCCGATCCGCCTGCGAGAGTGGGTTCTGCGCTGCCAGCAGGCGCTCGGCGGCCGAGCCGTGCCGCTCGCCCTTGGAATCCTTCTTGAAGGCATAGGACACAGTGATGGGCCTGTTGCAGAGGTACTGTCCGTTCATGGCCTCGATGGCAGCATCCGAGGCATCAAAGCTGGCGAAGTTGATGAAGGCATAACCCTTGGAGTTGCCCGTGTCGGGGTCTCGCATGATCTTGGGTGTCTGCAGGATGACCCCGAAGGCGCTGAAGGTGTCGTAGAGCAGCTTCTCGTCGATCTCGGGGTCCAGGTTGCCGATGAAGATGTTGGCCCCCACGTCCAGGTTTTTGTTGTGGGCTGAGGCTTTGTTCACTCGGATGGGCTTCCCGTACAGCTTGATCATGTTCATGATCTTAATGGCATAATCCGCGTCCTCCTCGCTGAGGAATTCCACGAACCCATAGCCTGCAATGAGCCCCAAGGCAGAGCTTGAGGAGAGCTTCCAAAGCCGCTTGAGTGAGGGGTGAGGAACCACAACTCCCTCCTTAAAGGGAGATAATCCCCCCCAGGGCCCTTCACCTCCCTCCCCCAGAACCCTCCTTCCCCCCTGCCATGCTCCAGGGGGATCTCACCTTGGTGCTGCCCCGTGACCCGGTCCTTGGGCATGTGGGTGTTGACCACGGGGCCTGCCTGGAGGAAGAGCTCCCAGAGCAGCGGCTCGCTCACCTTCTCATCCAGCCCCCCCACGTACACCGTGGCGTCTGCACGGGGGGGGAAGCAAACCCCAGTGAGCCTGGCAGCACCCGACAGGGGCTGAGGCTGAGAGCACCCAAGGCAAAGGCAGAGAGACCCCCGCAGCGCTCAGTGCCCGCTGTGCTCCCCTGCTCCCTAAGGAAACCCAGACCCCTCCATCCCAGCTCCCGTTACTGCACGTACCCAGTGCCCGCCTTGTGCCCGCCCCGGCCAAGGCTCCCCGTGTGCACAGGCAGCGCAGAGGCTCCTCACAGACACCCCCCCCCTCATAGACCCCCATCCCCTGCCCCTCCCCCCCCCCGCCCCTCACAGACCCCCATCCCCTGCCCCTCCCCCCCCGCCCCTCACAGACCCCCATCCCCTGCCCCTCCCCCCCCCGCCCCTCACAGACCCCCGTCCCCTGCCCCTCACCCCCCCTCCTTTCATAGACCCCCGTCCCCTGCCCCTCCCCCCCCCGCCCCTCACAGACCCCCATTCCCGGTCCCTCATTGACTCCCCCCGGCCCCTCACAACCCCATCTCGGCTCCTCGCCCCCCCACCCCCCCCCCACCCCTCACAGCTCCATCCCCTGCCCCTCACCCCCCACAGACCCCCATCCCCTGCCCCTCGCCCCCCACACTCCTCACAGCCCCATCCCCTGCCCCTCAACTCCTCACAGACCCCCATCCCCTGCCCCTCAACTCCTCACAGACCCCCATCCCCTGCCCCTCACCCCCCCGCCCCTCACAGACCCCCATCCCCTGCCCCTCCCCCCCCCCGCCCCTCATAGACCCCCGTCCCCTGCCCCTCACCCCCCCTCCTCTCATAGACCCCCCCCCCGCCCCTCCCCCCCCCCGCCCCTCCCAGACCCCCCCATTCCCGGTCCCTCATTGACTCCCCCCGGCCCCTCACAACCCCATCTCGGCTCCTCGCCCCCCCACCCCCCCCCCCACCCCTCACAGCTCCATCCCCTGCCCCTCACCCCCCATAGACCCCCATCCCCTGCCCCTCGCCCCCCACACTCCTCACAGCCCCATCCCCTGCCCCTCACAGACCCCCATCCCCTGCCCCTCACCCCCCCGCCCCTCACAGCCCCATCCCCTGCCCCTCACCCCCCTGCTCCTCATAGACCCCCATCCCTTGCCCCTCAGCCCCTGCCCCTCACAGCCCCCCCTCCCCTGCCCCTCACCCCCCCGCCCCTCACAGCCCCCCATTCCCGGTCCCTCATTGACACCCCCCGGCCCCTCACAGCCTCATCTCGGCTCCTCGCCCCCCCCCCGACTCCTCACAGACACCCATCCCCTGCCCCTCACCCCCCCTCCCCTCATAGACCCCCATCCCCTGCTCCTCAGGCCCCTCCCCTCACAGACCCCCATCCCCTGCCCCTCACCTCCCCTCACAGACCCCCATCCCCGGTCCCTCACAGACTCCCCCTGCCCCATCCCGGCCCCGCGCTCACCCTGGTTGCGCTCCGAGATCGGCCCCGCCGCCATCTTTGCCCCCTTCCCTCTCCCGCCCTCGCGGTGCCGCCGCCGTCACGCAACGGCGCCGTACGCTGTGACGTCACCGCGGGCGCCAGCCCCGCCCCTCCCTCCCCTTCCCCTACTCCTCCCGCGGACGGGAGGTGACGTCACGGCAGCGCGCGGGGAAGGCGCGGCGGCCATGTTGGGTGTGGGCGCGCGGCTCTGTCGCGATAGCGCCTGTCGTGAGCAGCGGCGATAGCGCCCTCAGGGGCAGGGGTCTCAGTGCCCGGATCTGAGTGCTGGGGGATCCCGGTGCTGGGGGATCCCAATACCAGGGGAATCCCAATGCTGAATGATCCCGGTGCAGAGAGATCCCAGTGCTGGGGGTGCCAATCCCCAGGGAATCCCAGTGCCGGGAGATCCCAGTGCCAAAGGATCCCAATACCAGGGGAATCCCAGTGCCTGGGTCCCCCCCTGCACCCCCCTTGCAGCACACACACACACACACCCCACACACACACGCACTCTCACACCCACACACACCCACGCTCACACCCCCACTCACCACACACACCCCACACCCACACCCACACCCGCACCCTCACACACCCACACCCGCACACACGCACACCACACCCGTACACACACACCACACGCATGCACACACACACACACACCCACCACACACACCCACACACGCACACCACATGCGCGCACACCCCCACACCCCCACACGTGCACACCCACACGTGCACACACACGCACACCCCCCACCACACACATGCACACACACACATCCCCCCACACACACATGCGCGCACACACACACACCCCCCACGTGCGCACACACCCCCCCCACTCGTGCACACACACATCCCCCCCAATGCACACGCACACACATGCACACGCGCACACACACACATCCCCACACACACGCACACACATGCACACACACACACACACACACCCCCCCACACGTGCACACACACACATCCATCCCCGCACACACACACACGCACGCGCACACACACACATCCCCCACACACACACATGCACATGCGCGCACACACGCACACACACACGCGCACACACACCCCCCTCACACGCACACACATGCACACGCGCGCACACGCACACACACCCCCCCACACGCACACACATGCACACGCGGGCACACGCACACACACACGCGCGCACACACACGCGCACACACACACGCACACACCCCGTTCTGACAGGCTCCGCACGTGCACATCCAGCCCCGAGCAGCCAAAGCTCGGCGGAGGTAGCAGGAATTTAATGGGAGGCAAGGATCCAGCGGGTGCTGGGGATCCCATCCCGGGCTCCTCCCCATGGCGGGGGCCCATTCCCGGGGTCCCATGGCGGCCCCGTGTCCTCAGGCAGTGAGGGCGCTGAGCCGGTCCTGCAGCAGCAGCAGCTCCTCCGCCAGCCCGGCCGGAGACGGAGCGAAGCGCCCGCGCTGCGGGAGACAGGGAGGCACATGGGGGGGAGAAAGGGGGGATGTGGGGGGGAATGGATGGACATGGGGGTGGGTGGATGGACGTGGGGGTGGGTGGATGTATAAGGGTTGGATGGGTGGACAAGGGTTGGGTGAATGGATAAGGGTTGGATGGGTGGACAAGGGTTGGATGGATGGATAAGGGTTGGATGGATGGATAATGGTTGGATGGATGGATACAGGGTTGGATGGATGGATACAGGGTTGGATGGATGGATAAATGTTGGATGGATGGATACAGGGTTGGATGGATGGATGGATAAGGGTTGGATGGATGGATGGATGGATACAGGGTTGGATGGGTGGATAAGGGTTGGATGGATGGATGGATGGATACAGGGTTGGATGGGTGGATAAGGGTTGGATGGATGGATAATGGTTGGATGGATGGATACAGGGTTGGATGGATGGATACAGGGTTGGATGGATGGATAAATGTTGGATGGATGGATACAGGGTTGGATGGATGGATGGATAAGGGTTGGATGGATGGATGGATGGATACAGGGTTGGATGGGTGGATAAGGGTTGGATGGATGGATGGATGGATACAGGGTTGGATGGGTGGATAAGGGTTGGATGGATGGATAAGGGTTGGATGGATGGATAATGGTTGGATGGATGGATACAGGGTTGGATGGATGGATAAATGTTGGATGGATGGATACAGGGTTGGATGGGTGGATAAGGGTTGGATGGATGGATACAGGGTTGGATGGATGGATAAATGTTGGATGGATGGATACAGGGTTGGATCGATGGATGGATACAGGGTTGGATGGATGGACGTGGGGTTGGGGGATGGATACAGGGTTGCATGGATGGACGTGGGGTTGAGGGGTGGATGTGCGGCTGGGCCGTGCCCTGGTCCCCCCGTGCGCGGTACCTGAGCCTCGGGCAGCCCCCGCAGGTAGCAGCGTGCCCAGAGCCGCACGGAGGGGCCCGCGGCGCAGGGCAGCAGCAGCCCCAGGGGCGGCCGCCCCCCCCCCGGCTCCCCCAGGCTCTCCAGGCTCGGGGCCCAGCGGGAGCGGTGCGGGGGGGAGCGGCCGCCCCTCCAGGGCAGGGGCTGGGCTGACAGCGCGCCCTTGGTCAGCACGAACACGGGCCCGGGCCCCGCACCCGGCCAGGGGCTGGCAGGCTGGGAACAGAGAGGGAACAGGGATCGGGGGGGGAAGCCAGAGGGAACGGGGAATGGGGGCAAAACCTGGCATGGGGCAACTCCGGGGGCGCACACGGCACCAGGAGGGGGTTCAGGGCCAGGGTGGACAGGGCTTGGGGCAACCTGCTGCAGTGGAAGGATGGATGGACATGGGGTTGGATGGATGGACATGGGGTTGGATGGGTGGACATGGGGTTGGATGGATGGACATGGGGTTGGATGGATGGACATGGGGTTGGATGGATGGACATGGGGTTGGATGGGTGGACATGGGGTTGGATGGATGGACATGGGGTTGGATGGATGGACATGGGGTTGGATGGGTGGACATGGGGTTGGATGGATGGACATGGGGTTGGATGGGTGGACATGGGGTTGGATGGGTGGACAGGGGGTTGGATGGATGGACATGGGGTTGGATGGATGGACACGGGGTTGGATGGATGGATATGGGGTTGGATGGGTGGACATGGGGTTGGATGGATGGACAGGGGGTTGGATGGATGGATATGGGGTTGGATGGATGGACATGGGGTTGGATGGGTGGACATGGGGTTTGATGGGCGGACATGGGGTTTGATGGATGGACATGGGGTTGGATAGGTGGACATGGGGTTGGATGGGTGGACATGGGGTTAGGTGAATGGGCACAGTTTTGGGATGGATGGACATGGTGTTGGATGGGTGGACATGGGGTCCTGGTGGATGGACATGGGGTTGGATGGGTGGACATGGGGTTGGATGGGTGGACCTGGGGTCTTGGTGGATGGACATGGGGTTGGATGGGTGGACATGGCGTTGGATGGGTGGACATGGGGTTGGATGGATGGACATGGGGTTGGATGGGTGGACATGGGGTTGGATGGATGGACATGGGGTTGGATGCGTGGACATGGGGTTGGATGCGTGGACATGGGGTTGGATGCATGGACATGGGGTTGGATGTGTGGACATGGGGTTGGATGGGTGGATGTGAGATTGGGTGAATGGACACAGGTTTGGGATGGGTGGATGTGGGGTTGGATGGGTGGATATGGGGTTGAATGGGTGAATGTGGGATTGGGTGAATGGACACAGTTTTGTGATGGATCAACATGGGGTTGGATGGATGGGCATGGGGTTGGATGCGTGGACATGGGGTTGGATGTGTGGATGTGAGATTGGGTGAATGGATATGGGGTTGCATGGATGGACGCGGTTTCGGGATGGATGGACATGGGGTTGGACGCCAGGGGTTGGAGCTGGATGAGCTTTAAGGTCCCTTGAACCCAACCCATTCTAGGATTCCATGCAGAGCGCCCCAGATCCACCAGGAGGGCAGGAGGGGGGTGTCTCATGCAGCATGTGGGTGCCCTCCCCATGGAGCAGCCCCCCAGAGCCGAGCCCTGACTCACGCTGGGCTGAGGCTCTGCAGTGCCGGGGGTTCCCAAGGCAGCTCCCGCCGGGTTCCGGAAGCGCTCCCGCTGCTGCCGGCTGTAGCGCAGGCCCCATTCCCAGACCTCCGGCAGCACCGTGGAGCCAGGCTCCCGGCCCCCGCTCACCGGGTGGTAGCTCTGGCTGCGGGGCCGGTGCTGCAGGGGGGAAACGGGAGCTTGAGGTGGGAGCAAGCCCCAAGCTGGGAAACTGAGGCACAGAGGGATGCGGCCAAGCAGGCTCCATCTCTGAACCCAACCCATCCCTGAACCCGGCCAAGCAGGATGGGGAGGATCCATTCCAAACCCATTCCTGAACCCGACCAAGCAGGATGGGGAGGATCCATTCCAAACTGATCCCTAAACTCAGACAAGTAGGATGGGGAGGATCTGTCTCCAAACCCATCCCTGAACCCGGCCAAGCAGGATGGGGAGGATCCATCTCTGAACCCAAACCCATCCCTGAACCCGACCAAGCAGGATGGGGAAGGATCCATTCCAAACCGATCCCTAAACTCAGCCAAGTGGGATGGGGAGGATCCATCCCCAAACCCATCCCTGAACCCGACCAAGCAGGATGGGGAAGGATGCATACCCAAACCGATCCCTAAACTCAGCCAAGTGCGATGAGGAGGATCCATTTCCAAACCCATCCCTGAACCCAGCCAAGCGCGATGGGAAGGATCCATTCCAAACGGATCCCTAAACTCAGCCAAGTGGGATGAGGAGGATCCATCCCCAAACCCATCCCTGAACCCGACCAAGCGCGATGGGTAGGATCCATCTCTGAACCCAAGCCCATCCCTGAGCCCATCCAAGCGGGATGGGAAGGCTCCACCTCCAAGCCCATCCCTTCAGCCCGTTCCTGGGGCCTTGCTGCGGTGCCCCCCCCTCACCAGGCTGCCGTGGCCCCGCTGCCGCTGGCAGCTGAAGAGGAAGGTGCTGAAGTAGGGGGTGAAGCTGCTGTCGTGCAGGGCCAGCAGATAGGCCTCGGTGAAGCCGAACGCCGCCGGGAATTGCCGCACCAGCTGCCACGTGCAGTCCAGGAACAGCAGGAAAACGGGAGCCTGGCAATGGGGGGACCCGCATTGGTCACACAGCTCCCCCCACGACAGGGGTGGGTGGTGGGAAGCAGCGGGGGCCTCACCTCCTCCCAGGGGCTGTCACAACGGAGGAGCCCCAGCCGATGGGGAAAGGGGTGTCCGGCTGCCACCCATTCCCGCTGGAGCAGGCTCTGGAAGCCGGGAAGGGTGCGGGAATGGGGGTCCCCCAGGAGCTGCACCAGCGAGGCCAGCAGGCAGTTCAGGTCCCGGTCCGACGGCTCTGGGGAGGGGTGAGGTGATGGGGGGGGTCTCCACCAGTGTCCCCCCATGCCGGGGCTCCTCATGGAGCTACCTTGCAGGAGCACGGTGCAGCGTCTCCCAGCCAGCAGCGATGCCACCTCCACGGCTTTCCTCAAGCAGCTCCTTAGGGACGGAAAGGGGGGGTCAGGGCACCCCAAAATGGGTCCCTGTGGGCAGTGTGATCACCCCACAGACAGCAGGTTTGGGGGCGGACACGCTCCATCCATCGTGGGTGTTTCGAGTGCGCGCCCCAGGAGCTGAAGCCCCCCCGTTGCCATCACTCGCTCACCGGACGTGGTCCAGCCACCGCGTCCCCTCCAGCGCCGAGAGCCACTTCTCCTCCGCCGCGGCGCCTGGGCGGGATGGGGGGGTCAGGACCCCCATGGTCGGGGCTGGGGGGTCCCCGCTATTGCCCCCCCCCTGCTCACCGGGCAGGCAGAGCGCCCGCAGCTTGAGGTGTGCGAGCTGGATGTCGGCCGGGCCGGGCAGCTCCGCGGTGCGCACCAGCACGCAGGGCCCGCGGCCCCCCAGCAGCAGCGCCTCCAGGCACCTGCGGTGGGGCACAGGGACCCCCGGGTGGGGACGGGCTGGGGGCAGCATCCCCAGGACCCCCCCGCCCCTTCTCCCCCATCGGGACTCACCTCGCGTCCTCGCTGCCCGGCTCCGACCCCGCGTGGAAGGCGGCGGCTCTGAGCAGGGCGCTGCCGCCCGGGTGGTGCCAGCAGAGGCGCTGTGGGACAAACACGGGGACCCCCCCCCCATTGTCACCCCCCAAACCCCTTCCCAACACCCCCCCAGCGCCCCCCGCCGCACTCACGGGCACCCGGCGCTCCTCGAAGTGCGCGAAAAGCCGCTTGAGGTCGTGGTCCAGGAGCCCGCTGGGCACCCACAGGTACCGGGGGAGGCTGCGGGTGTCCCCCCCGTCCCGTTATGGGTGGCGGAGGGAGCGTGGGTGCTCCTGTCCCGCCTTGGTTTGGGGCCACAGCGTGTGCGTGTCCCCAGCACGCACCTTGGGGCCATGTCGAAGCGCTCATTGACGGCGCTCACCCTCCAGCCTGTGGCTCCCTGGCGCTTGAGCTCCTTCTCCCAGTCCCGCAGGCTCTCGAAGAGCAGCGTGGCAGAGGAGCCGTCCTCATCCTCCTCATCCTCACCCTCGCCGTCCCCCGGCCGGGCTCCATCACATCCCTCACCTGTATCCCCCAACCACGCAGCCTCCTCCCGCGCCTGGGCAATGGCGTTGGCGACCTGCAAGGAGCAGGAATGGGGTTCAGCCCCCCAAAGCCTCTGCCCTGGAGGCTGTGGAGCACCCCAGGAGCCTCCCCGCCATCACCACCGCATCCCACCCTGCTCACCCGGAACGCCTGCGGAGCCAGCCCGTTCTCATGGAAGTGGAAGCGGAGGAGGCGGAAATCCCGGCAGAAAAGGGCCAGCTCCTCTGGGATGAACTTGAGCGTGGAGGCGCCCGTCAGCACCTTGGGCTTGGTGAAGCTGCTGGCTGGGGGGGTGAGACGGGGTCAGTGCGCGCTGAGACCTGCCCGACTCATCGCACGGGGCCGCCGTTACCTGCCACCAGCTTGCGGATGCAGGGAAGCGCCACCTCGTGCTCGCTGGGCAGGAAGGGCCGGGGGGAGCCGGGGCCCTACGGGAGAGGGGGGAGAGCTGGAAGCTGCCCCCTGGGAAGGGCGAAGGGGCCGGACCCGGACCCCGCTGCCCTGTCCCTGCTGGAGCTGAGCCCTTGACCCCCCTCCCACCGAGTCCTGCAACGAGGTGAACGCAATGGTCCTGCAGCCGGTGAGGATGGATGGGGTCCGGGATGGGGCTGGGATGGGGCTGGGGTGCCACTGGGATGGGGTGGTGGATGGGGCTGGGATGGGGTCAGGATGGGGGAGGGAAGCTGTGGAACGGGGTCCGGGATGGGGCTGGGATGGGGATGAAGCACGATGAGGGTTGGGGTCCCCTGGGCCGGGCGGGGGGCGGGCGGCAACGCGGGGTCCCATTCCCTGCCCCACTCCCTGTCCCTTTCTCTGTCTCTTTCCCGTTCCCTTGCCCCGTTCCCTGTCCCGTTCCCTCTCCCGTTCCCTCTCCCGTTCCCTGTTCCTCTCCCGTTCCCTTTCCCGTTCCTGATCCCGTTCCCGATCCCGTTCCCTTTTTCTTTCTCTTTCCCGTTCCCGGCCGCACCTGCGCGGGCACGAACGCGACGCGGCGGTTGGTGCAAAGCAGCGTCCCGGGGACGGAGCCGTCGCTACCGCAGCGCTGCCGCGCGCCCGCCGCCTCCTCCAGCACCAGCTCCCCTGCGGGGAAGGCCGCTGGGTGCGGGGGTGCCCAGGGGCAACGCGGCCCCCCCGAACCCCGCGGCCCCGGCCCCGGCCCTACCTGGGAGGCCGGGGAACGCCGGGCGGCGGCCGCTCATGGCGCGGGGACTTTGCCCGGGCGGGCCCGGAGCGGCGGCGGCGGCAGCGGAGCAGCCCCGGGGCCCCGAGCGCTGCCGCCTGCCCCGGCCCCAGCTCCGGCTCCGGTCCCGGCCTCCCGCCCTCCGCGCCCGGGGCCCGGCGGGGCGGAGCGGCGGCGGCGGCGGCAGGAGGGCAGCGCTGCCAGCGCCCAGCCCGCTCCCTGCCTGGCCCCAGGCCATTCCCTGCCCGCTCCCAGCCCGCACCCTGCCCGCACCCTGCCCGCTCCCTGCCCGCACCCTGCCTGGCCCCAGGCCATTCCCTGCCCGCTCCCCGTCCACAAAGTGGGATGAGCCCCTGGCCTCCGGCACCCCGTAAGGATGGGATTGGAGGGGGATCCCATAGCCCAGGGCACCCCTCAAGGGATGGATGGTGCGGGAGGGGGTACGCACAGCACCCAGCACCCTGTGGGGCATGGATAGCGCAGGTTGGGGTGCATACAGCTCCCAGCACCCCATAAGGGATGGATGGTGCAGGTTGGGGTGCATCCAACAGCGCCAGGCCCCCGGAGGTTTGGACGCTGCGGGATGGGGTGCACCCAGCACCCACAAGTGACGGTGCCCACCAGGCCCCGCGCGGGGCAGGGCTCCCCCCGCGGCCTCTCCTCGGGACGCGCCGCTCCGTGACTCAGCGCCCAGGAACGGGTTCTCCTCCCAGCCCGGAAACAGCAGCGGCCCCGCTCCCCGCGGCCACCCCCAGCGCCATGGAACCCCCAAAGCGCGCCCAGAGCCCCCGGGCTCAGCTCCTGCTGCGCAACACGGGGTGAACCCGGAGCCAGGCGCGGGTTTGGGTGCGGTTGACCCCAGGCTGCTCCCTCCTGCGCATCCCAAAGGAGCGTGGCCGAGTGCCTGGATCCGGCACTGGGAGATGGGAGGAATTGCGTGCAGGGACTGGAGCCAGGGCTGCTCTCCAAGGGCAGCGCCGGCTCGGGGTCACCCCGGGACACCCCGAGAGCCGGCACCGGCACAGACGTGGCGCTGGGAGGAAAGGAAAACCCTGGGAGCTGGGATAAAGAATTCCAATGAAAAGAGCCGGTGGGAAAGCGCTCCGGGCTCTCCCAGCCCCAAAAGTTTCCATTGCCCCGGGATCTGCATTTCCAAGCAGCCCCCAAACACAGCCCCAAGGCTGCGTTCATCCCGGTGAATTTTCCTCTTTCGGAAGCATTTAAAGCTTCAGCATCCAGCAAAAGGGCTGGATTTCCTTGGGAATCAAACCAGCTGAAGCCTCCCCTGCAACTGCAGCCAGGAAAAGGCTCTTCCAGATCACAAATGATGATGATGGGGGGGGTTTGGGGGAGGAGGGTGTGCTTCTTTAAATGAAAGCCTGATTCTGGTACCTAAAGAGCCAGAATCTCTCATCCCCAGGGAGGAGGATGCTGCCCTCAACAGAGAAGAAACCCCACTGATGTGATGGGGGGGATGAAGAGCAGGGGGATGAAGGGGGACCTTTCCCACTCCCACTGGGGCTGAATTCCCGGGATGAAGGGAAGGAAAGAGGCACGGCTGCTGCTCAGGGCTTCGTTAGTTGAACGTGGTTTATTGTCAGTGAGTCTATGGTAACACAAAGGAAGGATGCAGTGTCCAGCCCGCGCCACGCCGGCCGCTGCTCCCGAGGAGGAACAAGGACAGAAATCACCAACCGAGGCTTTCATTGACCATGGAACCAAACGGGCGAAAATGCAGTATTTTGGTGAATTAAACGATTGCAGAGTTAATTCAGGTCACTTTGTGTGGGGTCAGGGGGAACCAAAGCACCCCCTCAGCCTTCCCCAGGGCGATCAGTGAAGGCAAATGCTCCTTCACGCAACTCCAATGCTCTTCAAAGGGTTTTCCCACACCCAGGGCCTGATGGCACCAAGGTTCCTTCCAACCACACCATTAAGTGCACTTAAAGTCAGGTCACAGCCTCTCCCATGGGAGAAACCCCTCCTTAGGACAGGTTTGGTGCTTTTCCTCCAGGAAAGGTGCTTTGGAGCACGAGCTGCTCCCTCCCCATTGAATCCCACAATGGTGCCAGTCCCACGCTGGGAATCATGGAATGGTTTGGGTTGGAAGGGACCTTAAAGCTCCTCCAGGACACCTTCCCCTAGAGCAGGTTGCTCCAAGCCCTGTCCAACCTGGCCTTGGGATGGGGCTGAACGCACCACAGGGGTGTTCCTGAATCCATGGGGAATATCTTCTGTCAATAAATAGAGTTTGTATTTAATAATCCCTTAAAAAAACAAAGAAAGAGGAAGCAAAAATTCCAAGTTTCACCAGAAAGGAAACAAAAATGACCTGAAAAAATCCTTTGTGGTTCTGAAGGTGCCACTGGTTCAGCTCAACCCAACCGGGGCTTGGGGCTCATGGGAACAGCCAAAACCCTGCTCTCCATAGGAACACCTTCTGCAAAGGTTTGTCCCCGGCACCAGAGCCCCACTTGGGTCATTTTCTGACCCAAATTCCAATAACTGCCATAAAACCCAGGTGGTCCCACGGGATGGGGACACATTCGTACCCGTATCCCGGCCTCAGACCTCCATACAGTCAAACCTCACCAATATGAACACAGAGCACCCGGCCCAACTTGATTTACCCCCCAGAACTCCCCCTCAGGAGGAGGAAGAGTGACAGCAGCTCCGGTAACATGGGATTTGGGATGGTTTTCCCCTAGGATGGATTCCTGCTGCTGGGATTCGCTGTGTTTCCCCCTTCAAGACAATATTCCTCACAACTCTGTCACATGGACAAGTTAAAGCAAAGCTCCCCTAAACCTCCACTGCTTTACCAGCAGCACTTTGCTACCATCAGAGGCCAGGAGTATCATCACGAGCAGGTCCAAAAATCCCCACCACACAAGCTTCAGCATCCATCAGGATGGGGTCTCCCAAGAAAAAGAGGGATTCCACTCCAAAACAACAGGAATCTCTTGGAGGAAGGGGTCTAGAAACCAAGTGACCCCCCTATACAGTGAGATTTGGGGTTTTCTATGCCTTAATATTTGGGGTGAAGCAAGAGATTGCTGCAGGGCAACCGCAGCGCTTAACCGGTGCTCCACATCCTCATCCCTGTGATGGAATACATCGGAATTCCTGCAGTTTGCAGGAAAACCCTGGCACAGAGCCCTCAGTATTTAATACCTGTTCCTTCTGCATCGCGCTGGGCAAGGCTCATTGACCCTTGGGGATTGAATAAACCCAAAGAGAACTGCTTCAATCACAGCTCAACCCTCACCAGGATAGAAGCTGTTGACAAGCAGCTCCCATGGCTTGATCCAATCCAGCAGGACCACATTCCCGCATCCTCCTCTACAAAAGGCCTTCATTGGGTTCTTTAGCCACATTAAACTGTAAAACGTGTAGGTTAGAGCCAAGCCTTGGGGTACTTGGGAGAATAAGGCTTCGGGTGATTCCCCAGTGCTAAGTACACTTTCGCCTCCTCTGCCTGGCTCTCTAAGCCCTTATCACCAGGCTGGGCAGTGGGTTAGGAGGGATTTGCATAGTTTGATGCCTTCGGACAAAACAACCCCAAAAACAGAAAAGGGGGGAATGTTGTAAAGCTCTGATCAGTTTCGGGCAGGGTTTATTCCCTGCAGGAAAACGCTGAGCCAGGATGGAGGCGGGAGCTGCAGTTCCAAACCTAACCCCAAGGATGTGTGCAAACATCGCAGTGCTCAATGCAACCCACCGTGCGAGACGGGAGCGGGGCTGGGATGGGATGGGGGGAGAAGGGGATGGAAGGGACCACATGAAGCGTGTGAGCGAGTTAAAGGTTTGCTTGGACTTCAGGGTTCACTCTTTTTTAGCCCTATTATCAAAAATATCCTTTAATATTCCTCAGCCTAAGGTCAGTTATCGTGGCTCAGCAAAATGGAGCCGAGTTAATTCGATTCAGCAGAACGGAGGTAGTACAGAAGTAGCTCAAGTAGAAAGAGTTATCGCGGGGGGGCTGTGTCCACGGACACTTGTGGATTTACCTCCCGGCGCTCCGGGATGCTCCTTGTCCTCTCCCACTTCCCCACACCGATGGTTATTGCTGGCTGGAGACACTGACCTTGGTTCTCGTCTCAATCCTAAGCCGGGGCGGCCGTAGCGCGGACACAACGGCTTTGCACAGTACTTCTGCAGGGAAAAGAAACTCAAAACCACTCGAGCACTGTGAGCACCCCCCTCTGTCCCCCCCACCCCAAGAAAGAGTTGAAAAGTAACGTTTTAAACCCAAAGTTGAGCCCGTTGGAAGGGCAGAGCCCTGAGCCCACTCTAAAGGATGCTCAGAGACATCCAATGCGGCCGGGCTTGGGTGAGTTCAACTGAAGAACCAAACCCAACAATGTCCGGTTCCAACCACGTTTTGCTCAGTACCAGCCAAAAGAAACACAAACAAAACCGGCTGGAATTCCAGGGTCACAATCCCAAGGTTTGTGACGTTCAAACTGGAATTTTGGGGCTGTTTCTGCTGGGTTCTGGGCTGTGACATGCGAGGCCGGCGGAAGGGCCCGGCGGGGCTCTGCTCCCTGTGCTCCCAAAGCTTTGGTCTGGTTTACTGAAGGATCCCCCCCAACTTCCACCCTGTGCTCCCTCCCCAAACGGCAGGAGAAGCCTCTGGAAAAGCTTCCTCCTCCTCCTCCTCCTCCTCCTCGCAGGGTACTCCGGAGGGGAGGCTGGTTTTCCTCACCCCCTCTCCCTCCTGCATCACTTCCATCACACCAGCCAAATGCCGCTTCTCATCCCAACCAGCCAGATCCCTGCTCCCTCCTTCCACAGAGAGGGAGAGGAGCAGGGTGGGGGTGTGTTAAAAACCATAATATATATATATTATTGCATTCCCCATCTTTATGGGTCTCAAGATCAGCGCCGGGGCAGAGCGCTCAGAACCTGTGCACCAGAGCTTCCCGCTCCTTGCGTTTCAGCTCCTCTTTGTAACAGCAGGAGCAGAAATTCCCAGTTTCTGGATGTCCATAAAAACTGCAGTTCGGCTGCTTGCATTTGGTCTGCTGCACACTGTGAAGGACTCTGCTTTTAGCTCTGTCTGCCGGGGTTCCTCTCTGCGAGCCGTCCTGCTCCAGGTAGTCCCGGTAGCCGTTGCTGTGCGGGGGGAGGCAGGCGGAGCCGTTGCACTCCGGTGGGTAGGTGGGATGGATGTCCATGTCCGTGGGGGAGAACCTCCCGAGGTGGGAAGGGCTGGTTTGGTAGGGATTTGGCCGGGCCTGGGTGCAGTGCCTGGGTAAGGTGGCGTAGGGAGGGAGGTTGGTGCAGGACCCCCCCGCTACCTGCCGCCTGCCGTCTTGGTAGCTGGGGGGATGCGACCCTTCCATGCTGTTGACCATGGAAGGTCTGGGAAAGGTGAAAACTCCCGAATAACCAGAGGGAAAAGCTGCTATTTTAGCACCTATGGCCACCTCCGGGGTCTGGATGGTGTATGCAGGGGGAGGCTGGGGGAAAGCGGGGTTGAGCATCACTTCCTCACCCTTATGGGTGTTCACCTCCGGCTCCAGCTTCTTGGCAGGGGCAGCGCTGCCCAGCGCCTTCTTCTCCGCTTCCTTTTGCTTCTGCTCAGCCATAAAGCGCTCCTCAGCATCCAGAAGGTACCTCTGGATCATCTCCTCCTGGTACTGGTGCCGGTTGCTGGTCTTGAGGTGGCCGACAAAGATGAACTTGCGCTCTCCCTGCATGGCAGCCCGCAGGATGCTCAGGCTCAGCCTCACGTCGTTGCTGTACTTGTAGGGATCCGATGCCTTTTCCGGGGTTGCTTTACGCGGGCAGGTTTTCTCCACAGGAGCTGACAAATCTCCTTGGGAAGATTCCTCTTTGCTGCCTTTCCTCGCCTTCAAGGAACCTTTCTTCTTCTTCTCCAAGGTATCTCCCTGCCCGTTGCTCACGCCGCCCTTGGTGGTTTTGCTGTGCATCAAGCCGCCCATGTTCTTTTTTAGCTTGCTCCCCAAAGTCTTCCCGAAGCTGCCCAGCTTATTGGCAACCGAGTCCACCCGTTTTTTGTCCTTTTCCTTATCCTTTTCCCGGTCTTTCTTTGGTTTCTCTTTGTCCTTGCAAGCTCTGCTGCCCCCGTTGCTGGCTGAGCTGCTGCAGACCGACTCCTTGTCCGACTCTCCCGACTCAGCAGCCGATCGAGCATCGTCACCAGCGGAGGCCGTGGGGGATTCCGGCTGTGCCAAAGGTGCCTGGGGAGGAAGAGGACACACGTTCAGGTCTATCAGGTCCCTCAGATGAGGCTTTTCAAGCTGAAGGTGGAACAGAGAAGGGGGTGCTCGCCTCCTGATGCTCAAACACACCCCAGGCAGCACGTTCCCAGCAGCCGTCTGGGTCTCGCTAAAGGTTTTGGGGGACAAAGCCAGAGCAGAAGAGGTGCTGCTGGCGACGAGGAGCCAACACCCCCCTCCTCTGATCACCCCATGGGCATGACTGGCATCCCCTTGGGGTCACAGCATCTTCTGCTGCTCCACGTCAGTGGCTGGTGCATTGGTGAGGCTGAGATGGGGACGGGGTCTCCAAGCAACACCATGGTGAGGAGGGCACAACCAAACCATCACCACTGGAACTACAGAGAGGACACTCTGACCACTGCAGACAGCCCAAAGCAGCTCTTATTTAAGCTGGGGAGTTCTCTCCTTTCAAACAGGGGGAGGCATTAACAACACCCCAGGCTGTCAAGGGCTGCTGGGCACAGCCAAGCTCACGTAAAGAAGAGGCCAGATGAGAACCCCACCTCTGCCCCCTGCGGAAAGGAGCTTTAAATAATTGAAGAGGAAAGAGAATCCTCTTTGTCTCCTCACCTGCGTGTCACAAGGCAGCGTGATCCATTTCACTTTCATGTAGCTGTGCAGCAAGTGCAGCTTTGCCTCCAGGGACAGCGTCACACTGCAATCGAAACCAAGGCTGGGTTAGAGGCAAGTTTAACAACTGAGGCTCCCTTCCCCACATTGAGTTATTGTCTTTGCATGTTTTCATGCAGCAGGAGACAAAAGGCAACGTTTTTGCAGCCTTCCAAACCTTTCAATTAAATCCCAAATGAAGAAGTAAGATTCCTGAACGGCAGAATCAAGCTGCTATGAAAGAAGCTGAACTCCACAAATAAACTTCCTTGCCATGAGACAAATAACATGTCAGAGATTTAAATAGCGCTGGTTTCCAAATGATCCTCCTCTCCACAAAAACCACTTCAGGAAAAGCTCCAGGGGCCCCAGCTCAGGGATATTTGTTGTTATTGTCCAGGAGGAACAGAAGAATGGAAAAACACCCCTTGCTTTTGGTGTCAGTACAGTGGCTGCTGTGCTGCTGCTTCTCGTTTCTGAGCTATGCTTACTGTGAACTCATGGATTCAGAGCAATGAAGCTCAGGAGATAGCACAGCCCTACCCAAGGTGTATGGAAATCATGGAATCATGGTATCAGCCAGGGTGGAAAAGAGCTTTCAGCTCATCCAGTCCAACCCTTGCCCCAGCACTGCCAAGGCCACCACTGCCCAATGGCACTGAGGGTGTGTGAGCACTTGCAGGGCCGGCGACCGCAGCCCTGCCCTGGGCAGCCTGTTCCAATGCCTGAGCACCCTTTGGGGCAGGAATTGTTCCTCAGCTCCATCTAACCCTGCCCTGGTGCAGCTTGAGGTCGTTTCCTTTTGCCCCATCCCTTGTTCCTTGGGAACAGAGCCCAGCCCCTCCTGGCTCCATCCTCCTGTCAGGCAGCTGTAGGGAGCCATCAGGTCCCCCCGGAGCCTTCTCTTCTCCACCAAGCCCCAGCAATTCCCTCAGGAAATCAGGGCATCAAATGAGAATGAAGTTAAAGATGAAGTTGCTCCATCTCCACTGAAGAGGGGTTCAGCTTCCATCCAGACACATGAAATCCCAGCTGGGGACAGAGCAACAACCCGCTCCACTTGGGGATTACCAACCTGGCCAGCTTGACATTGTCACTGTCGTCCTTCCCCCACTGCCACTCCTTCCCGGGATCCACAGCAAAGTGCACAGGGAGCAGCTTGTGCTCAGAGTCTGTCAGGGGGATCACGGCTGCACAAGGGACAAGAGCCTGCTTTAATGCCCAAAAGGACAAACCTTTTGCTCTGGTACCCATCAAGAACACCACTACTGATGACGACCGGCGTCACGCAGCGACTGCCCGTGCTTGGGATCATAGAATCCTCATGGAATCACAGACTGGTTTGGGTTGGGAAAGACCTCTTTAGAGGTCAGCTAGTCCAAGCCCACTGCAATGAGATGGGACACCTTTCACTAGAGCAGCTTGCTCCAAGCCTCATCCAAGCTGGCCTTGAACACTGCCAGGGATGCGACAGCCACAGCTTCTCTGGGCACCCTGTGCCAGCGCCTCACCAGTAACCCACCAGTACCTCACCAGTACCTTACCAGTACCAGTCTTCCCTCCCAGGGCTGCCCTCAATGACAGATCAATATAAACCTTACCACCCACCTTCATCCTTTGTGGTCTCCTTCTGCTCCATGGATACCAGGGCAGAAAAATGGGCTTGGTCATAAGCCAGTACCAATGGACAACGATGGCATTTGTTGGCTGGGACTTCCAGAGGAAGGTAGATCCCTCCAAAGGGAATAGGGGCAAACGCTGGGAAGAAATCAGGGTTATTTTTCACAAGGGGTTAAAGAGTTCAGGGCTGTTTATCCTGCAACTGCTCCGGAACAAACTGTGCTTCATTTAAGGTTTCACCTGCAATTATCTGTCAGCTTGAGAGCCACCAAAAAGCCCCAAACCACAACCCAAAATAGACACTGATTTCACACCAGGAGGAACACAGCTGCAAAAGGAACCTGGATTTTCTATAAAAAGCCCTTTTACACTGCTCCACCACAAGACAACTTCAATTGTGCACCCAGAATTATGGCAACTGACTCAGCTTTTCAGACAGGAAATTAAGCTTGCTAGTGGCAAATGCAACAAGCAGGGAACTTTCCAGCTCTACACACATGTGTGGGGGCCAAAGAGGCAGGAAAATACCCAACCCATCATGCAGATGTGCTTAAGAACAGGAAAAGAGCAGCCTGTGATGCTGAGCTGGGTCTCATGCCCTCTGGGGGTATCTCTGATCTCTGCTGTCTGCTTCAAGATGAGCTTCACTGAGCAAAAAGACCCCATGGAAACGGCTCCTGAGCCCATGAAAACCTGCCCTAGTGAGGAAATGTGCAGCCTGAGCATGCCCAGCTCATGAAGACCTTCAGAAGAGAGCGGGATTCTCACCTTCTCCCCCCGAGTCCCGCAGCATCGTGTCTGCCACCACCACGATGGGTCTCTTCAACACGTGGGCAAGGACGAAGACGTGGAACTCCTCCAGGCTCTCATACACGGGCTCCTCCGAGCTTTCCACACTTTGGGAAAGGAGAAATTCATTGTCTTGTTTGATCTCAGCTCTTAAGTTGCCATTTTAGATGCAGATCCCCCCCCCCCCCCCCCCGAATGTCTTATTCCAAGACAAGGGTTTGTATCCAGGGAATACCATGCTGCTGCTTGGCACTTCTGGGAGCCTCTTATCTAAAGCTGGTGTTTCTCTGGACAGCAAAGTGCCCTTGAAATACAGAGTGGGCACTGCAGAAGTTCTCAGCTTCCCTTTATGACCCTCACTTAGCATCCATCATGATGGAACAGGAGAAAAGCCTTCATCTGCTGCTCAATGCATTGGTTACCCCAGCAAAAGGAGCATTAGAATCACTTCCTGTGATGCTTTAGGGACCTCTTGCTTTCTCCTGACCCTTAAACCTCCAAGGCAGCAATTCCCAGCCTTGTCCCTTGAGGATCCGCCTGAACTGTGAGCTCAGGGGGGATATTCCCTGTGCTTTAGCTCCCGAGGTGCTAGTTTCCCACTCACGTACCCTCCGCAGCCGCTGCCATTGGTGCCGTAGTGCACGCGGGGCTCGCTGGATGCCAGCTTGATCAGCTCGTTCCACTCCTTCTGCCACTCCTCCTCCGTGTAAACCAGGCCAGACTGGAAAAGAGCACAACAGCCCCTAAGTCAGGCCAGGAAACACCGCCCAGCCCCTGCAGCACAGCTTTAGACACCCAGGCACAGCTTCTCCCCACGGATTTAGGCAACAAGAATCACTGTGTGATGCAGGGGATGTGCACAGTTCTGCACCCGGGTTCTCAAGGCAGCCCAGGGAGAGAATCTGGCTGAAAGCCTGCTCTTTGTGGGGTGGAAGCAAACACTGGAACCCACGGGATGAGAGCAAACCTTTACTTTTACACTAAATCCTTCCAGTCTTAGAGATGACATCATTTATTGACAAGAGACAATGGGACGGATCATAGAATCCCAGCATGGTTTGGGTTGGAAGGGAGCTTAAAGCTCATCTAGATCCATGGGCAGGGACCCCTTCCACTGGAGCAGCTTGCTCCAAGCCCCTGTGTCCAACCTGGCCTTGAGCACTGCCAGGGATGGGGCAGCCACAGCTTCTCTGGGCACCCTGTGCCAGCGCCTCAGCACCCTCACAGGGAAGAGCTTGAAGCATTCATTTTATCGTGGCACAACCAGGGAGCTGCTCAACATCATCGTGACCTGATCACGACAGGAAGCACCTCCCACCCCACAGGATGTTTTACCAAGACCTTTCCCCTCTGCAAAGAGGACGGGCTTTGGTTTGGGTCCTACCTCCTTATTCTGCTGTGTTTGCTGCCAGCGCCACCTCCGCTTCAGGGCTTCCCTTTCCACGCCTTTATCCATCAAGGTGTAAAGGGATTTGCGGAGCATGAGATCTCTATCATGGAACCCCCACATTCCTGCATTGAGGAAAGAAGAGCAGAGGATGAGCAGCAGCTGGAATTGCTCCATCGATCTGCCACGAACCAGGGCAAGTGGGAAACAGAGGCTGGGAAAAGCAAGTTCCTCAGTCTGGATACCCCAATTCCTGCTTCAAAGCCTGCGTTTCCCACCTGGCTGAGCCTTCCCGCAGCTCCAGATGCTGCCACCTCGAGTTTCAGCCCACAGACACAGGAACCCCTTGTTCCCCAAATCACACGCTCCTTTACACGGGGGTCTGATGGGAACAGGAGACCAGAGCGTGTGAAACTGTGGTTTCACCGGCTCTGGAATCCCAACACAAAACCCTCCTGATTTAGCAGTCTGGAAGCCTCGGGACGTTTGCTACGGTCACAAGTGCCAAGATGAAGGCAGGGGAGATGAACCCGGGCTCTTGAAACTCCAACACACACAAGGAGGGAAGGGGTGGCTCCATCGCTGCACGTTTCCTTCAGGAATCCAGGGAGACTTGCCAAACGGACAGGAGGAGTGCTTTGGAAGCCCACAGGCCATCAGCAGCCTGGTTCCTTCAAGCCATTCCCCTCCCACAGAGCCTGAGCATTGTGACTGCTCGCACACCTACAGCTGCCATGGCTGGGATGAGCGGCAGCATCCTGCTTTCCCATAGGAATGGCTGGGAAATGCTGGGTGCTGCTCCTAAAGGATGGGTCCTTCCCAGGCTCAGCCGGAGAAGGGAGATGTGTGTGAGCAGGTCTGAAGTGAACCCGTGCTGGAAGCCAAGCTTACCCAGGGAGGCAGCGTGGAGCAGGCAATTCCCGTCTCCGGTGGTGGCCAGGGGAAGCAGCCTTTGGCAGCTGGGATCCACATTTGCCCACCAGTTCAGGCGACCTGTGGAAGCATTTAAAGGCATCACAACAGGGCCGTGTCACCCCCCAGAAGCCATCAGCGAGGATGGAACCTGCTTAGTTTGCAGGGGGACCACAGGAAGAGATGAAGAGCAGTTCCATACCCATCCTGGGGCGGGAGGAAGGAGGGAGGCACGGTGGTAGCAAAGCAACAAAGAGGGGAGATAGGAGCTGCAACACTTGATGGGGATGCAGGGGAATGGCCAGGCTGAACGGGAGGTCGTGCCAATTAGAATGAACTACAAAGAGGAGCTAAGCCAGCTGGGATTTTAACCCAAACCAGTGTTCTCTGACTTACTCCTCTTATTTCAAAGCCATCAGGCTGCAAACACCTCCAAGTGCCTCTCAAAACGGTGCTCAAGAACTTTTCCAGTTAATAACTGCTTCTCTTTTCTTCTTCTTCTTCTTCCAACCAACCCCCTAACGAAGCCACCTCATTGTCCCCTGCTCCTGGGGTAGGTACAACACTCCAGGCCTTTTGCTGACGCCAGCAGCTCTACCAATGCAAATGCAAAGTGACAGCGCTTGAAGCCATTTCAGTCTAACAGCTCTTTGGCAATATAAAGGCACTTGTAGTCATTCAAGCCAAGAGCGGCTAAAAATAGAAGCAGGGAAGAAAATTAGCATCAAATACAGTGTGGCTGGAGGTTAAACATTCATCAAGGAAATGAAGCTGGGCTGAATTAGGACTTTGAACTCCCAACCCAGCCTTGTCTCGCTCGGCTGTGCCCTCAAACCCAAGCTCTGCCTCCTTTGGCTGTGACTTTATCCTGCAGCAGATCCCGTGCAACAGGCAGCTTATTTTGGCTGGGAGAAGCAATTCCGGCTTCCAACAAGTTGCGTTTCAATGGCTCGTGCAGAAAATCAGCCCTTTCCCAGCATTTCCACCTGCATCCTGCATCCAGCTCTGGGGCTGCAGCACCAGAGGGACGTGGAGCTGCTGGAGCAAGGCCAGAGGAGGCCATGGGGATGCTGCAAGGGCTGAAGCAGCTCTGCTCTGGAGCCAGGCTGAGAGACCTGGGCTGGGGCAGCCTGGAGAAGAGAAGGCTCCTGAAGGGGAGACCTGAGAGCAGCTCCAGTGCCTGAAGGGGCTGCAGGAAACCTGGAGAGGGGCTTGGGACAAGGGATGCAGGGACAGGCCAAGGGGAATGGCTTTAACCTGCCAGAGGGGAGACTGAGCTGAGCTCTTAGGCAGAAGCTCTTCCCTGGGAGGGTGCTGAGGCGCTGGCACAGGGTGCCCAGAGAAGCCGTGGCTGCCCCATCCCTGGCAGTGCTCAAGGCCAGGTTGGACACAGGGCTTGGAGCATCCTGCTCCAGTGGAAGGGGTCCCTGCCATGCCTTTAGATGGGCTTTAAGGTCCGCTCCCACCCACCCCATGCCATGGTTCTACGATTCCTAATGAATTTCCCCCTGCTCCCAGGCACAGGATTGCTTAGAACGGCTTGCACCGCTGCAGCAACGGCAGCTGTGCAAGAACCAAACAGAGGAACCCGTTTTCCAGCCTCCCTAAGCACAGGCAGACGCCGAGCAGCAAAGCTCAGGGCAGGCAGGCGGCTCCGTGCCGGTCCCAGCATGGGGCTGCAGTGCTCAGAGCGGGCTCAGGACACCCGCCCTGCTCAGCAAAGCCACCGGCTCTCCCCCAGCATTGCTCCTGAGGGAGCTGGGAAGGGAAGGGAAGGGAAGGGAAGGGAAGGGAAGGGAAGGGAAGGGAAGGGAAGGGAAGGGAAGGCTGCGGCCGGCAGCGCTCGGCTGCTCTGCTTTGTGGTGCTCCCGCAGAATTCCCTGCTCTGCCCCACAGCAGGGGCAGCCCCGCTCCTGGCTGGGGCAGGGGAGGTTGTGCAGCCTCCCACTGAGCCGAGCTGAGTGCTGCGGAGGGGACACACCTTGGGGAGGCATCTGCTGTTTGCAGTGTGGTCACACTGCAGGTCCCCAGCGAGGCAAAGCCACTTCGGGCAGAGCTCCGCTTACACGGGAGGGGCCATGTGAGAAGCAATCACATTCCCCAAACCCAGGAGCAGAACGTTCTGCTCCTGTCGAGGCCGTGGAAAGGCCCCTGCAAGTATTCAAACCAACATTATTTCTCTGCATGTGGCTACTGGGAGCAAGCCCTGGAAGCTCTAGGAGGAAAGGAACTGGAGTGAGGAGCACGAAGGATGCTCCTGTGATCGAGCAGTGAGGTTGGTGAACGCTCTTGTGCTCATCTGGAAACATCCACCAGCATCAAGAGACTTCCTCTGCACCCAGCACCTTGCATCCTGTGCTCAGCTCTGGGCCCCTCGCTACAAGAGAGACCTTGAGGTGCTGGAGCAGGGCAGAGAAGGGCAATGGGGCTGGTGCAGGGCCTGGAGCACAAGTGATGGGGAACAGCTGAGGGACCTGGGGGGGGGTCAGGTAGAGAAGAGAAGGCTCAGGGGGACCTGATGGCTGCCTACAAGTGCCTGACAGGAGGATGGAGCCAGGAGGGGCTGGGCTCTGCTCCCAAGGAACAAGGGATGGGGCAAAAGGAAATGGCCTCAAGCTGCACCAGGGCAGGGTTAGATGGAGCTGAGCAACAATCCCTGCCCCAAAGGGTGCTCAGGCATTGGAACAGGCTGCCCAGGGCAGGGCTGCAGGCACCGGCCCTGCAAGTGCTCACACACCCTCAGTGCCATGGGGCAGTGGTGGCCTTGGCAGTGCTGGGGTAAGGGTTGGACTGGATGAGCTTGAAGCTTTTCCAACCTGGTTGATGCTGTGACTCTCTGGGGGCCCAGTTTTGCTACAGTTCATGTGTCTGTCCCTGCAGAGGTCAGGAACCAGCACACCAAGGTGTGTGCTTGGTCAAACACTGCCCTTTCTTCTAACAGGAATCATGGAAATAGGTCATGGCCATGGGCAGGAACAGAGACGCTGCTCCTCCCGAGGCCTGACTCATCCAGAACCCAAATGGCTTCCCTAAGGCTACCAGGGAATCCAGCACCGTAACGTGACGAAGGCAGCATTCCCAGGGATGACCTGGCCCTGTGCTCCTCGTGCTGACGTGACAGATCCAGCACCAACACCCACCACAACCTATGGGCAGTGGCTGGGCTTCCTCCCCCCATCCGAATCACTGGAGGAGGCAGAGGAGCAGGATGAAGTGGGCACCTAGAAGTGGGCTTCAGAAGCGACCGGAAGAGGAAGGCAGCTGGCAAAGGTGGCATCTGTGCTGAAGTGAGCTCGTTTTGCGCATCCAAAATGAGATGATTCACCTATTAGCAATTTATGAAAGAGGCAGAGGTTGCCTCTGATCTCTAATCCTGAGCCCATCTCTGCTGAAGACAACACAAACGCTTCTGTGGCAGGATCTGGCAGTGCCAAGAGCTCCACTGACTCCATCAGCAGCTGCTTTCTCCCCTGTTTAGGGAGGATGGGAATCAAAAGCTTCCAACCAACCCTGCTGCTGCTCTGCCTGCCCAAACCATACAACCCACGGCCATGCTCATCTTGACCAGAGCTTGGTCATCTCCCTCCTGGCAGCCAGGACTCAGCCTCTTGGTCTTGCTGCTGAGGATGACAGCAGAGGGGCTGAAGGCATCGCAGCAGTGGTCCAGCAGAGCCCAGCACCCAGCTTCGGAGAAGGTTTTGCCTGCTCGTCCAAGCAAGGCGGACCCAGACGCACCTCTCCTGCTGCAAGGAACCAGTCCAGGCAATGACTTATAGGTGAAGCTATGTGGATGCCAGGTAGGTAAGACAAGAGGGGTTACGTGTACACACGTGCCTCTGCTCATGTACGGCCTGAAAGGCTTCCCAAAGCCTGGGTGATGCGTTCCCAACGCACCCATGGCTCTGACCGCCCGCTCCGAGACGTGGCACCCGTCCAGCCCGGGAAGAAGGAACCCGCTGGCTGCTGCTCCCATGCCGTTCCCGCAGGGAAGCTGATCTCCAGCTCAGCCCTTTCTAACAGTCTACCTGCAGGTGGCTACTAAAGGTGCTGAAGTGTGAAGCTCCTTTCTTGCCAATACAACGGGGGACTTGTGAAGGTGGGCCCTGAGCCTGCGGTGAAAGCCTGAGCTCCGCGCCAAGGCAAAGGCATCAAACTCTTCAGCTTACAACCAGGAATCTTGCTCTGGCAAAATGCTCCCTCAGACCGGATAGGAGGAGGGGATTCTTCCTGCTGAGGGTGGGGAGGCATTGGCAAAGGCTGCCCGGAGAGGTGGTGGATGCCCCAACCCTGCAGACACGCAAGGTCAGGTTGGCTGGGGTTTGGAGTAACTGGGTCTAGGAGAAGATGTTGGAGCAGGGGTTGGACTGTTTGCCCCAATAGCCTCAGGCACTGCTCCTCCAAATGTGCCACAAGAGAAACAAACCACCCTGCAGCTTCAAGATACAGGGCTGGGCTTCCCCCCTCCAGGGTTCTGACAAAGAGCACCAAGGCCAAGGTTTCAGCTCCACCAAGACCTCTTCATCCAGCTCAGCCTGCTCAAAGCGTTCCAAGAGGCTGTCATTACAATTTACAGCCACTTCACTCTGCCACAGTGGTGCAAAGGGATCTCGGGAGAGAAGATCTCAACGTTTATTAGGCTATAAAACACTGCTTTAATCCCCTGAGGACAGTGCGCACTAAATGAGTAACGGGAGTCACCGTAGATCACAGCGCCACACTCAAACCCTTCCTTTGAGTGAGGATGGGAATAGTTTCTATGCAGAACACCCCTTTCATCAAGAGAAACACCCATTTATACCAAACCTCAGCAAGCTGCTCTAGTGGAAGGTGGCCCTCCTCATGGCAGGGGTTGGCACTGCATGAGCTTTAAGGTCCTTTCCCACCCAAACCGGTCTGTGATTCCATAGGATGTGATTCTCTAATGCAAAGAGACTTTAATGTGAAGCTTCCCCAGCACGTGGATGAAGAAAGCCCAGAGCCCAGTTCCCTCCTTCCCTGAATCCAGGGTGTGGATCAGGGTGGTTTCTTTGCATCACGCACACGGAGGAGCAGCGAACGCTGCTGTAATGAGAGCGGCTGGATCAAGTGTTCATTTCCAAAACATGAGAGTACGGATTACAGCACCACCTGAGCAGGAGAGGGCTAAAATCTGGCATCAAGGATATGAGTTATCTCGGAGGGAAGAGCTCTCTGTGTGCATCGGGGATGGGAAGAGGAGGTGTAACAGCTCCTGACATCTTGCCTGCGGCTCTTCTGCTGCCCACCCCATGGAAGCTGGCCAGGGAACGTGGATTAGGTTCTCTCTGGCACCCATTCACCAGCTCCATCTGACTCACAGATCACTTAGCAACTATCCAGGAGGAAACCAGCAGGTTGGAAAACAAATCCACCTGCACTCGTAAGGCAGCTCCTTCCCAGGCAAACAGAAGAGTTTCCATAGAATCCCAGCCTGGTCTGGGTTGGAGGGACCTTAAAGCTCATCTAAAGCCATGGCAGGGACCCCCTCCACTGGAGCAGGATGCTCCAAGCCCCTGTGTCCAACCTGGCCTTGAGCACTGCCAGGGATGGGGCAGCCGCAGCTTCTCTGGGCACCCTGTGCCAGTGCCTCAGCACCCTCACAGGGAAGAGCTCTGATCTCATCTCTGTCTCATCTCATTTCCTGCGCTGAAGCAGCACATAAAAAGCATCATCCATCTGAACTGTTTGGAATGGCTTCCTAACGTTTGCAATGAGCCACTGTGTGTGTTAGGCTGGAATTTCTTCCCCCCCTTCTCTCAGGAACACTGTCGGGATGGCGCTGGGCACCGGGAAGCTCAGGGTGGGGATGAAATAATGCAACCTGTGATGAGGACACCCACAGTTTATGCACATTCAGTGTCTGCAGGCAAAGTGCAGCAGACTCTTACTCAACTCTTGCACCACGCTATGAAAAGGCACGGAATAACACCCATCCCTGCCATGCGGTGGCTTCTCTGTGGCCTCAGGCTCGCTCCTGTTGGCACCGCTGCCACACTGGCACCATTGCACTGCGTTGGCACGAAGCACAGCACTCACCAGCCTGCTCCAGGGCCACCAGCATGGACTGCTCGATGAGGTCCCGCTCGATGAAGCTGCGGAAGTCCTCGGTGTACATGGTGAGGTCGGGCAGCTGGAAGGTGCAGATGGGCATCTCCAGCAGATGTTCACTGCTGCCGTTGCTGGAGACGTGGGATCGGGCCAGGGACACGATGGTGGAGCTGGCGTGGGAGATGCCTCGGGACAGGCGCTTCTCTGAGGGGAAGAGGAAGGGGAGAAGCCACGTGAATGGTGCAGGAGCAATGACCAAATCCCTGCCTTCAGCTCGTGGCTGTTGGTTGCAAGGAGCTGGATCACAGAAGCCCAGGGTTAGCGCTGGAAGGGAGCTCTGCAGGTCACCCAGTCCAATGCAGGGCCACCCAGCGCAGGGCACACGGGAACGTGCCCATGCTGCCTTTGGGATGGCTCCAGAGAGGGAGAATCCACAACCACCCTGGGCCACCCTCGACTGCAACAAGTTCCTCCTCCTGTTGAGGTGGCACTTGGTGTCTGTTAGCTTACGGCCACTGATCCTCATCTTGTCCCTGGGCACCACTGGGAAGAGTCTGGCACCACCCTGCTGGTACCACCTTTGAGCTATTGATGTGCATTGATGGGATCCCCTCTCTCTCTGCTCTTCTCTGCACTACCCAGGCCCAGCTCCTGCAGTCCCTCCTCATCAGGGAGATGCTCCAGACCCCTGAGCATCCCTGTGACCCTCCACTGGACCCTCCCCAGCAGCTCAGGACACAGCACTCCAGATGCACCCCACCAGGCTCGAGTAGAGGGGGAGCATCACCTCCGTCGACCCCCTGCCACGCTCCCCCAATGCACCCCAGCATGGCTGCAGCATGTGAGTGTTCCAGGCACCAGGAGGGAGATAGGATGGCTCTGGACCATCCTGTGCCACTGACCTTGCACGATGTCATCCTGCCGCTGCAGCGGCGGCCGCCCGGGGCGCGGCGTCTCCTTCTCAGGGGGTTTATAGGGGCGGCCCTCGTTGAAGGAATGGGGCAGGTTGCCCGCGTGCACTTGCCTCAGCTGCTCGAAGTCACTCAGGGCTGCGCTCAGATCCCAGTTCTTGCCTGCATGTGAAGGTAGCAAGAGAGGTCACCCTCCCAGCAGAGAGAAAGCAAGCCACGTCCTGCCCACACAGCCGGGGAGTCAACCAGGGTGGAAAAGACCTTCAAGATCATCCAGGCCAAGCGCTCCCCAGCACCAGCCCACGGCACCGAGGGCCTCATCTGCACGGTTTGGGAGCACTTCCAGGGACGGTGACTCCACCATTCCCAGGGCACCCTTTAGGTGGATAAACTCTTCCCAGTACCCATCCTAAACCTCCCCTGGTGCAGCGCGAGCCTGTTTCCTCCTGTCCCATCCCTTGTTCCATGGGAGAAGAGACAGCCCCCACCTCACTACAACCTCCTTACAGGCAGTTGTAGGCTACTTCCACAGCTGAAACCAGTACTAGTGCAGTTTGCTATGAAGCAGGAAGGTGCCCAGCAGGAACAAGGGGAGCAGCACCACTCTCACTGTATTTCTGCCCAGGATTTGCACTTCTGCAAGAGAGGGAACCATGAACCTCAAGTGCTCAGGAAGCGCTGGCTCTGTTGCCACAGGTTATGTGGATGCTTTACACCTTGTGTGTGCAGAGACACATCCAGAGCTACATGAACCACCAACCGGTTCAGGTGATAGCTCATGGACAATAAAAGGAGCCATTACGTCTAATTCCCTGAAGGAAACACACTCCTCAGGTATGTAAATCCTTTTGAGAGATGCAATTGGCAGCTTTTAATGACTGACTCCACATGGAAAGTTATTTTTAAGCTTCACCTTTTGAGTCAAGGGGCTATTTTTGGTTGGTTGGGGTTTTTTATAATGAAGGAATGAATCAGTGTCAAGGCCCGAGAATGAGCCATCAGGTCAAAACTCAACGTGCCGCCACGCCACTGTCTGCTACAGAACGTCAGGGAGGGAGGAGACGCAAATGCTGCCCCACTGCAGCTGCAATCCCCAAGCACCTTCAGCAGCAGCCGCTTCCGAAAGGGAGAAAACCCCTGACCTTTGGAAACTGCCCACGGAACGGTGGCAGCTGAAGGGATTCGTAGATCCCAGTATCCATGGGACAACCCAGGTGTCCACCAGCACCCAGAAAGGACGCCTCTGATGGACTCTACAGTGCTTTTCGTGAGCACAGGAATCACAGAATAATACACTGGGCTGGGGTGAAGGGAGCTTAAAGCTCATCCGGTCCCAACCCCTGCCATGGGCAGGGACCCCTTCCACTGGAGCAGGATGCTCCAAGCCCCTGTGTCCAACCTGGCCTTGAACACTGCCAGGGATGGGGCAGCCACAGCTTCTCCATTCAACCCATCCCAGTGTCCCTTTATGTAAAACTTCCCTATCTCCAACCTAAATCCCCCTGGTCCAGTCTGAACCCATCACCCCTTGTCCTGTCGCTCCAGTCCCTGATGAAGGCCCCTCTCCAGCATCCTTGTAGCCCCCTTCAGACACTGGAAGCTGCTCTGAGCTCTCCACACAGCTTCTCTTCTCCAGGCTGAGCAGCCCCAATGTTCCCAGCCTGGCTCCTATGGGAGCTGCTCCAGCCCCTGCTCATCCTCGTGGCCTCCTCTGCACTTGCTCCAGCAGCTCCATGTCCTTGTGCTGAGGACACCAGAGCTGCACCCAGTGCTGCAGGGGGGTCTCGCAGAGCAGAGGGGCAGGATCCCCTCCCTGCCCTGCTGCTCACCTCCTGTTGATGCTGCCCAGCACAGGGGGGTTCTGGGCTCCAGCTCCCACTGTAGCCAGGTTATGGGAGGCTTCTCATGGACCAAGACCCCCAAGTCCTCCTCCTCAGGCTGCTCTGCATCACTTCTCTCCCAGCCTGCAGCTGTGCCTGGGATTAGCCCTGACCCATGTGCAGGACCTTGCCAAGAGAGGTGGCTCACGGTGTTCAGGGAGGTTTTTGTTGCACAGAGCAGGTTTTGCCGGGGCTTGGATGAGAGAAAAGGGAGGTTCCCTCCTCCAGCAGGAAGCCCAATGTCCCTTGGGGACACCATGAGCCAGAAGTTCAACCACAGAGAGACCCGGAGCCTGTCTCCCATGTGATGCTCTAGCTCTCCTTGCCAGAACCCAAGATGACTTGAAGAAGCAGAGTCCAAGGCCAGGTTGAACAGGGCTCAGAGCAAGCTGCTCTAGTGGAAGCCTCCCTGCCTGCGGCTTTAGATGAGCTTTAAGGTCCCTTGCCACAAAGCATCCCACAATTCTATATCCCCCTCCAACTCCACACCTGAGTAATTCACTTCCCACATCTCTTTTATCCAACTGCTCTTGCTAACACCCACCCAACCAGGAAAATCTCCGTGTTTTCCCTCATTCCCACCCCTGGAGCTGTCAACTCCACCGAGGCTGCAGGAGAAACAGCACCAGCTCAGCAGCACATCACAGAAATGAGCCAAAATAATCCACCCATGCGCGAGCAGGAGAGGGAGAGCTCAAAGCAGCATCTGCTTTAGTCTTTCCTATCACCAGCCCCAGTGTGCCTTCCAAAGGATAATCTTAGAAACCCTGAGATGGAACAAAGCAACTTAAACCCAGGAGCCAGCAGGAAACCACAGCCCACAGCCCACAGCGTGCCAGATTCCTGCGTGGAGCAGCCAAAGGGAAAGGGTGAAGCCCTGAGCCCAGCACAGCCAATGGCAGCTCCACAGAGGAACAAGCTCCCCATGGATCCTGTGAGCACTGAGACAGGGAGGGGGAGCAAAGTGCCTAAAAACATGGATTTGAGCAACGATTTCAGGGCCTTGACTTCATTCTTGCTACAGCATCCGGAGCGGCAGCACCAGGGAGCTGGTGCGGATGCCGTGGGAGCATCAGCTGGTGCTGGGATCAGTGACAAACATGACCTGTATTATACAAGAAAAGGGGTGATGGGAAGAAACCCAGCAAGCATGGGCTTGCTTTGTAATTACCAGGTGGGAAAACCAAGCCCCAAAATCATAGAATCGTGGCATGGTATGGGTGGGAAGGGAACTTAAAGCCCATTTAAAGCCACGGGCAGGGACCCCTTCCACTGGAGCAGGATGCTCCAACCCCTGTGTCCAACCTGGCCTTGAGCACTGCCAGGGATGGGGCAGCCACAGCTTCTCTGGGCACCCTGGGCCAGCGCCTCAGCACCCTCCCAGGGAAGAGCTTCTGCCTAAGAGCTCATCTCAGTCTCCCCTCGGGCAGGTTCAAGCCATTCCCCTTGGCCTGTCCCTGCATCCCTTGTCCCAAGCCCCGCTCCAGGTTTCCTGCAGCCCCTTCAGGCACTGGAGCTGCTCTGAGGTCTCCCCTTCACACGGCAGTGGGGCAGAATCCTCTCCCTGCCCTGCAGCTCACACTCTGGGGGTGCAGCCCAGCACACGAGGGGCTCTGGGCCCCCAGCTCACACTGAAGCCAGCTCATGGGGAGCTCCTTGTGCAACATTTCTGTCCTCCAGCGTCACAACAGACTCCGGTATTTACTCACCACCTTCTGTCCACATGAACCCAAAGGCAACGCTCACGAGCAGGTTTACAGCTCCAACATTAAGACCTGGTGTCCTTTCTCCTCTACCCTTCCCATCACTAAGTACAGGGTGGAAATTAAGCACCTGCAGCCTCCAGCTAAACACAATCAGGAGTGAGCAACTTCCCAGTACTTTGGAAGAAGCATCAGAGCATCTCAGCACTCTCCATCATCTTAAACCCACTGGTTCTGCTTGGCAGCAGCCTCCAGCCCCGGTGTAAACGGGGCTCTAAGGGGATGCTCTGCCAGGAGAGGTCACTGGCACCCACCAAACAGCACTTTCTATCGGCACAATCAAACCACCGCCACAAGCAGAACAAGATATACCAGTAAAAGCATGGTTTTGCCTGTATAATTATCCCTATATTGCTTCCAAAACACTGGCAGCCTTCACCTAGTGCTGCTCCTTCAGCCCTTGTGAAGGTATTGCTGCTATAAAGAAACAGAAACCCTCATTTTTGCCTCCTGCATCAAACACACGCGAAGGGAGAGGATGGAGGGAAGGACAGGGCGCTCCGGGTTGATGCGTCCTCCTTCCAACCACGTAAAATTCATTCCCTGGTGGATGTGTAACAAGAAGCCAAGGCTGAGCGTGAGCAGCCACGCTGCTGAGGGCACAGCTCTAACAGCTCCAGCACCACATTCCCAACCACGGGCAGCTCCCACACCTCTCCCAACGCCTTTGTCCTTCCCATCAGCCACCGCCTGCCTTCTCCCTGCTTCCCTTCCCAGCCCCATTTACCTTCGAGGAGGTCTCTGGCCAGCCCTGGCTCTGCCCCCGTTGAGCGAACAAAATCCGACAGGACGATGTCCATAGCCGAGGTCGTGGCTCATGGATCCTTCCCGGCAGCTTGGGGTCGGCAGCGCCCGGATCAGCACCTCGGCATCAATCTAGGAATGAAACCAACAGCGCCTGTAGCTCACATTGCAAAGCCAAACCCACCAGCCGGGCCGGGCAGGAGCTGAGCCACCTGATGGCAAGGGAAATACCCCCCACTCCCTAAAATCACTTGGGATTTAGGACTTCAACAATGGATAACTGGTAGGACAACCACAGTTTGTGCTGCTTTCTCCCTGCATGAAGGGGCTGTCATGATGCTGATGCTGCTGGGTACAGCAAGGGCTTAGCAAATTCAGGGTTTTCTTCCTCATTTCAAAGGTGTTGAAGCTTTTATTTCCAAAATGATGGGAAAGTAGCAAGGAAAAGAAAGGAGTTTCTTTGGAAGCAGGGAGACAGCAGGAAGCTTCTCTTTCACCTTTGCAGAGCGCATGGGCGGGCTCCGCTGAGCACCCCAAAATCAGAGCAGAATAAAAGCCCCAAATGGTGGAATTAACAGATGCTGCCTAACACAGAATCCTGGAATGGTTTGGGCTGGAAGGGACCTTAAAGCTCCTCCAGCTCCAACCCCTGCCACGGGGAGGGACCCCTTCCACTGGAGCAGGATGCTCCAAGCCCCTGTGTTCAACCTGGCCTTGGGGCAGCCACAGCTTCCCTGGGCACCCTGTGCCAGCACCTCAGCACCCTCCCAGGGAAGAGCTTCTGCCTGAGAGCTCATCTCAGTCTCCCCTCAGGCAGCTTAAAGCCATTCCCCTTGGCCTGTCCCTGCATCCAAAGCCCCTTTATAGGCAATAACCCCCCAGGTGCAGGAAGAAAGGAATGCACCACTCGGGATCTGCTTCCCAAACCCAGCCTGGCTCATGGATATTACGTGAGCCTGGAGTTTGAATCAGAAGGAGCTGCGATGCTGAGGTGTGTGCTCCTGCTGGCCATCCAAATCCTGATTTTCTGCATTCCTCAAGGCACAGCCGGAGCCAGGAACGGGCAAGGAGCTCTCCAGGAGCTTGGGTTTATTGCACATCAAGGACTGGGAGCAAAATTCCACTCTCAAGGAACCAAAAGCTGCTGGAAAAACAACTCATCCCCAGCTGAAGGAAGGGGTTGAGGAGGCGGTGTCCTGCTGAGGGTGGGAGGGGAACCGGCGCTGCCAGGTGGAAGAGGAAGAAACCTCTTTGTTTTCCAGAGTCCCGGGGTAAAAGGTCTCTTTCCGGGGTTATTCCTGATGGGCAAAGCTCCTGGTGCCATAAACTGCCTCTTTTCAGGACCATTGCTGAAGACGGGCAAAGCTCCCGGAGCCCAAGCAAGTCAAACAGCCATGCTTTAATCCGGAATTTCCTGGCTTTCTTGGTTCAATGCCATTCTTCAGCATTGTTAGAGCCTAAACCCAGGGCATTTCAGACAGCAGAACTGGGCAGGGAATTCCTGCTCTCGCCCCATCACCACCATAGGGAACAGCCCTCACTGGAAGCCGCACGTTTGCATCCTCTCACCACCAGCAAGGGGTATGGAAACAAGGAACAGTTCCTAACTGGAAGCTCACTGCAGCACAATCCTGGAATGGTTTGGGTTGAAGGGACTTTAAAGCTCCTCCAGTCCAACCCCTGCCACGGGCAGGGACCCCTTCCACTGGAGCAGGATGCTCCGAGCCCCTGTGTCCAACCTGGCCTTGAACACACGCTCCCAATCTCCTTCCAAGTTCCCTCTGGGGCAGGAACTGTTCCTCAGCTCCATCTAACCCTGCCCTGGTGCAGCTTGAGGCCGTTTCCTCCTGTCCCATCCCTTGTTCCTTGGGAGCAGAGCTCAGCCCCTCCTGGCTCCATCCTCCTGTCAGGCACTTGTAGGGAGCCATCAGGTCCCCCCTGAGCCCTCTCTTTTCCACCTGACAGCCCCAGGTCCCTCAGCTGTTCCCCATCACTTGTGCTCCAGGCCCTGCACCAGCTCCGGTGCCCTTCTTCAGCACCTCAATGGGTGCAACATCCCACACTGAAAGCTGGGAATGCGGCTCTGTGCTGGGAATCAGGAGCTTTTACACCTGGGATTGGCCTCACACGCACGAACAGCCCCCAAATCCCACCGAGGACCACAGGAGCTGTGTGGGGAAGCTGGTGCCTCCTTCCAGCAGTGTCTGGGAAGAGACTGCTATCTGAGCAACCCCGCTGGTGGGAATCACACAATTGCACATTGTTATCCCACCCCAGCACTAAAACTCTTTGGCACGGACACCGTGGAGCGGCAGCGGCTGTTTACATGGAATGCTGCATGTTTGGGGAAGGGGGATGATACAAGATGTACTCCCGGCCCCATCACCAGCTTCCCAGTGGACAGAAGTTATCCCATTTCAGCCACCTCCCTGCAACCAAACCGGTGCATTCCTTCCCTCTCCCTCCGCTTTAAAACCTGGAAAACCCCCTGATTTCAAGGGAACAATCCATTGGATTGGTCACTGCAGAATAAAGGCTTCAGATCCTTGGTTGTAATCCTCATGCTCTTGGCATGGTAACTCAGGTCCCTCCTTCCAGCTAGCTCCCCATGGAGCTGTGCTCTTCCTGATCTCCTCCTTTCCTTTTCTCCACGTCTTCCTTCCCGTGGATCACTCAGATCTCACTGTGGAGGCCCTGTGCTGGTGGGAGGCTGAACGCAGGGACGGTGGATGAACCACGGTGTGGCGGATGAACCAGCCCAGATGAGGATGATCCATCTCATCACAACCTCCTGCAAGGAGCTGCCCTCCACCAGGAACCACAATTCACCAAAGACTTGTTTCCAAAGGGGAAAACCTTTGGAGCCGCAGGAGTTTATGAGCTGATGGGGTTTGCTCCAGCATGGAAGGGACCTTAAAGCTCATCTGAAGGCACAGGCAGGGACCCCTTCCACTAGAGCAGGATGCTCCAAGCCCCATCCAACCTTGAACGCTGCCAGGGATGCGGCAGCCACCTTCTCCGTTCAACCCATCCCAGTTCCCCACCACCTTCACTTCTTCCTTCTCTCCAACCCCAACCTCCCCTGTCCTGGTCTGAACCCATCGCCCCTTGTCCTGCCAAGAGGAGAAGCTCAAGAGCAAACAAACCTGCTCCTGGTCTCGGCAGCACCAGCAGCTCGGAGCCGTCCACAGGCAGGCACTGCCCAAGCCCTGGAGCCGACAGCGGAGCCTGGGCTGCTGTGAACCGAGCGTGACTCCTGCCTGCAGGAACCCCAGTGTCCTCGGCCCTCAGGAATCTCCGAGCCCAGCAACGCCTCTGCCGTGATGCAAGGGCTGAGCTATGCGGGTGAGACACGGGGCTGAGCCGCTGCCGGTGCTCCCGGGGCAAGCAACCCCCGCCATGCAGGGAACACTGGCACCTTTCAGCTCCCGGCACCACGCTTCCCCCCGGGATCTGCTGTGTCACCATCCCCATGGAGCGGCGTTTCGCAGGGCTGATCTTTCCTCTCCCTTGTCCCAAGCGCCAGCACCCGCGCTCCTTTCACATCAGTTACGGCGTGGTTTGTGTTGGAAGGGACCTTAAAGCTCCTCCAGTTCCAAACCCCTGCCTTGGAGCACGCTGCTCCAAGCCCATTCCAACCTGGCTTTGAACACGACTCCAATCTGCCACCAAGTGCCATAAAGGTAAGAAATGAGCTAAAGCTCAGCGTGGAACCCACCTTCACCCTATTGCAGCTTCTCCTCCTCTCGAAACACCCTTGTTAAACGCAAGCTCCAGGCATCACCATGAGCAGGCCACCAGCAGCACCTTCACCACATCCACCGCCTCAGCTGGCCTGAAAGCCGCTCAGGATGCTCCAATCCCCAGAAGCCTCTTTACATCATCTCACGCTTCCACTGGCTGTCCCCCGCAGGCACGGGATAACGTCGACACTCCCAAACCTCTGGGAATGGCGATGTTTGCCGAGCAGGCTGCTGCAATGTCAGCCTCAAGGGCTGGCCATCATCAGAAACCTCGGTGCAAAAGCAACACCATTCTGGTGCCTGCACGGATGGAAACGGGCAAGGTAAAACCCCCGACCCCGCAGGGATGTCACAACATTTCCTTAGCTAATGCTTGTAAAATGCTGTCCAAAGCTTCCTTAAGCCTCACCCTGATGAGACACTGGAAGGAGTTGCAGGAGGCAGGAGATAGGTGAGTCCTGGGCAGCAAACCCCTGGCAGGTTCAAGCCATTCCCCTTGGCCTGTCCCTACATCCCTTGTCCCAAGCCCCTCTCCAGGTTTCCTGCAGCCCCTTCAGGCACTGGAGCTGCTCTCAGGTCTCCCCTTCAGGAGCCTTCTCTTCTCCAGGCTGCCCCAGCCCAGCTCTCAGTCTGTCCAGCTGGCAGAAGCAGCAGGAAGCCCATGGAACACACGTGGTGCAAGGGGAGTATTTACATGCGCTTGATGACGAAAGTCCTCTCGCTGCTGGTGTCCTGTACAACACTGACTTAAAAGCCAGAGTTTAAGACCAGGTGAGGCTGCACAAGGGCTTCTGACACTAAATGAAGCGGCTCCCTTGGGCTGAAACTGAACTTTCCTGATGCAGTTGCTGTGTCCAGCCCCTCGAGTGAGCAGGAAGAGGATGGCCAGGGTGAAGGACACCTCCAGCTGCCTTGGTTTTAGTCTGAGATCCAGGCACCCTCCCGGCACCTCCAAGAGCCTGGCTCTGGGCTTGACTCCTGGTTCCCGAGGCGAGCCTGGGGACTTGTTGAGGCAGCACCAGCATCTCTCAGGGTGAGCTTTCTGGTACGAGACCCTGCACTGCCTGCAAAGGCTTTCTCATGGTGGAAGCACCTCCTTCGTTAGCCACTGCTGAGGGCTGGTTCCTTCCAGCTCGGGAGGACCCGGTATGGCAGCGTGTTGGGGCATGACAGCGGAACGGGGTGAAGCGCTTCCAGCAGCGATGAACTCGCTCCTCCCCTCTGGACAGGACAACACAAACCCCAAACCCCAGTGAATCAGCCTGAAACCATTTGCTGGAAGCTCTGAGCAAGACCTGGGGGGCCAGCGGCCATCGCACTGCTCCCTCCCGGCTCCTCCATGTGTGGCAAGCAGCTCATGGCCCCTTCCTCCTCTCCTCTCCTCGCTGCTGTGGACTTAACCAACAGCCCATGGCTTCACCTTTGTTACAAACACCTCAAGGTGGGCACTGATTTGTCTGTAACCTCCCAGCTTTGAGCCTGTGTTAGTCAGTGGTGCTGAGGCGCTGGCACAGGGAAGCTGTGGCTGCCCCATCCCTGGCGGCGTTCAATGGGGCTTGGAGCAAGCTGCTCCAGTGGAAAGGGTCCCTGTCCAGGGCTTTAGATGAGCTTTAAGGTCCCTCCCCACCCAAACCCATCCATGGGTCTGTAACAGCTTCCCCCAGCTCGCAGGGCCGGAGCACCGCGACGTTTCCCATGGAGCAAGCAGAGGGGAGATTACCCGGAGCCGTGAGTCACACCTTGCTCCCAGCTGGAACAAGGCTGAGCCTTACACAAACAGGGTTTCTCGCTTGGTCACCACACCCACGGAGCAGAGAGTGAAAGCCCTGCATCCCGGAGCGCCGCGGGGATCCTCCATCCACACAGACCTGCATCCACCCGGCCGGGAAAGCACCGGCCACGAGACCCAGCCTTTGGGAAGGGGCAGTGAGGAAGGGGCCAGGTTTAGTTAACCCCTGCACAAGGAAAACCTGAGTAACAGAAATGGAAACACTTGATGCCAAAAGCGCACCTAAAACACGAGCACAGGATGGGTGGAGGCTGGAGGAAGGGAGGAGAAGGACTTGGGCTCCCCATGACCTGGCTTCAGCAAGCGCCTGAGCCCAGAACCCCCCCTGTGCTGGGAGCACCCCCAGAGCATGAGCAGCAGCTTGGGGGGGATCCTGCCCCTCTGCTGCGGGAAGGGGAGACCTCAGAGCAGCTCCTAAAGGGGCTCCAGGAAACCTGGAGAGGGGCTTGGGACAAGGGATGGAGGGACAGGCCAAGGGGAATGGCTTTAACCTGCCCGAGGGGAGACTGAGCTGAGCTCAGGCAGAAGCTCTTCCCTGGGAGGGTGCTGAGCTTTAAGCTCCCTTCCAACCTGAACCATTCCATGATCGAAGGCAGAAGGAACACACCAAAGCCACGTGAACCTCCCTGCCTCGCTCCTCTCCACAGGATAACCCAGCACCAGGGGCAGACCCGAGGGGGTTGGGAGGAGCTCAGCAGAAGCAGAGCCTCAGAGCATCCACGTCCTCCGTGGCTGCTGCAGGAACCTCCCTGCCCCGGCTCCATCAGGCAAACGGAGAGACCGAGGGAGGAGGTGAAGAGGAAGCAAGGTCCAACAAGGAAATGTGCTCAGCTTCATCCCTTGTGTCTCCTGGGGCACGAGGAAGGGGAAGTCACCCAACGCATTTACCTCAACAAGCATTCCCCTGGAAACAAACCCAAGCCACAGGACGGGAATGACGGATGTCAGCTCCAGGATCATCACTCTGAGGGGCTTTCATTGGAACGCTAAACCAAGGGGATCGTGGAGAACACCACAAGGTTAAAGCCAGAACTCATCATGAAAGGGGATGTGGGTTCCCTGTATCCAGCGCCCTCTGCTACACTTAAAGAGGTGTTTCCAGAAGGATTTTAGGAGCATTGAACTGCACCGACTCTTCCCTGTGGCTGCTGAGGAGGGCAGGACCTGAGCCAGGCTCCAGGCTCCATCCAGCAGCACAAAGTCAATGCACGACCTTGGCCGGGCACCTCCACCAGCTCCAGGGGCAGAAAGGACCTGGGGGGCCTCCGAGTGGGAGCCTCCAATGGGCGCCTTCAGATGGGAACCGAGGTGCCAAGATCCAGAGACCTGCCCCTGCCGGAGCTTTTGCTGCCCTGTATCCCCCTCCTTGCTCTGCAAAGCTCCACTTGGAGGCAGCCCCCCCCCAAGGCAGCAGGATGTGACCCACTGAACTCCAGCACCACACATCCACCCGGGAACCCACAGAGGGAGCCGGACTGACCCCCTCCAGATGGGCACCAAACCCTGCCCCATGGTGCAAGCCAGAGGTGCCATCACCAAGCCCTTCACTTCCCCAGCCTCATCACAACAGCTCGGAGCAAACCTGATGGGCTTCCAAGCCAGCCGGACCTGAAGGACCACAACGGAGGTTCCTTGCTTCCTGCTCCTCCTCGCCGGGGTGCTGCCTCCGTCCAGCACCCCTGACCTGACACTGCAGGTTACCTAACGCAGGCGAGAAGAGCCAAAACAGAGCCGGGATTAGCGCGGAGCCTGACCTGACCTAATACCTTCCTCCCCGGCGCTGAGCTCCCACTTAGGTGCTGTGCGAGGTGGGCACGGAGCGAGCGGCTCCGCTTCATCCAGGGCATGAGGAAAAGAGTCCGAGCTGAGGGAGCTCTTCCCTGGGAGGGTGGTGGAACACAGGGGAGCTGTGGCTGCCCCGTCCCTGGCAGTGTTCAAGGCCAGGTTGGATGGGGCTTGGAGCATCCTGCTCTGGTGGAAGGGGTCCCTGCCCACGGCTTTGGATGAGCTTTAAGGCCCCTTCCAACCCACACCATTCCATGGCTCTATGGAGAAGAACCCAGGCATCGTGCGTGACCTGATGCAGACAATTCCAGCCATCAGGCTCAGCTTTTCCAGCTACACAACTTTGCCTGCCCCAGTGTCTTTACTCGCCCTGCAAGGAGGAATCCAGCCCACTAAAGGAGGGATATTCGCAGCCCATGGTCAGGCTCCAGCATCTCCCACTTGGCACAAGCAGCTCTTTGACCACCTTGGGAAGCGCCAGCCTCAAAGCCGAGCTCGGAAGCCTTTCAGTGTGCCCTGGGCTGCTTCGGGACAGCGATGGCATCCCAGCGAAGAGGTGCATTTAAACACCCGCTGCTGCTCAAGAGGCAGGGCACGAGTGAAGCAACGGTTAAGTAAGAGGCACAGGGAAGTTTATAAAACCGGGATGGTTTTCATGTGTTTAACTGCTGCTAAATAAAACTTGACCCTATTGCGGAGCCGCAATCACCTGCTTCCCTTTGCTCCAAATACAACCCTGCCCCTTCCAACACCCAGATCAGCCTAAACCTTGCGATGATGAACACGGCGGCAGCCTCCAAGCCATAGAAAACCCTCCAACACAAACACAGCAGCTTCATCACGTCCAAGGCTCTTCCCATATCCTCATCATCACTCACGCATCAATTCCTCTTTTTGTGCTTTTCAGGCTAAATTACAAAGCAATTTACTGATCCATCCCGAAGGCAGAACAATGGCTCAAACCCTGACATGGATCCTGTGTGCTGGGCTGCACCCCCAGAGCATGAGCAGGACATGGGGGGGATGCTCCCCTCTGCTGCATGAAGGCAAGAGCTTAGAGCAGCTCCAGTGCCTAAAGGGGCTGCAGGAAACCTGGAGAGGGGCTTGGGACAAGGGATGCAGGGACAGGACAAGGGGAATGGCTTTAACCTGATAGAGAGGGGAGACTGAGCTGAGCTCTTAGGCAGAAGCTCTTCCCTGTGAGGGTGCTGAGGCGCTGGCACAGGGTGCCCAGAGAAGCTGTGGCTGCCCCATCCCTGGCAGTGCTCAAGGCCAGGTTGGACACCGGGGTTGGAGCATCCTGCTCCAGAGGAAGGGGTCCCTGCCATGGCTCTGGACGAGCTTCCAGCTCCCTTCAACCCGATCCCTTCCACGGTTCTGTGAAGAGCCGAGTCCCTGCACTGGCAGATCCACACAACTCCAACCAAGCTCAGCATCTCCGCCCCTTTCAACCCGACCACGGCGCCTTCGCTCTCCCCGCAACCGGAGGCTGAACCCCCCCGGGCGCTGCAAACGCAGCCGCGCGCGGCTCACGGTGACCCGGGAGGCCCCGGCCCGCGCCCGTTACCGCGCTCCCTGCGTCAGCGACTCCCAGGACGGGGCAGAGCCGTTCCCTGAAGCGGGGACTGCGGAGCTGCCCCGGCCCCTGAGTCACCGCCGGGCTCCGCACCCACGGCGAAAGCGCTCCGGGGCCGCGGCGCCCCCGGCGTTACCCGGCCCAGGATCTGCCCTTTCCCCCCCGCCGCCCGGACCGGGCAGCTCCGGAGCCGCCGCTGTGGAGCCCAAAGGGGCCCGGGCCCGGCCCCATCCCCTCGGCGCACCCCGGGGAGCCCCATGGATCCCCGGTCACCGACGGCGACCGCACCGGGAAGTGCCCGGAGGGCCGGGGCTGGGCCCCGCGTTACCCCCGCCCGCTGCGCTGACCCCGCCGGGCTCCCCCGGGGCCGCGCTCCCTTCTCGGGGCCCACAGGGCGCGATCGCGGCGTTACCTGCGCTGGGCTCCATGGCGCGGCCGCGCTCCGGGCCCCGCCGCCGCCGCCCGGGGGGGGGTGAAGGGGGGGGGGGGGGGGACACGCGGCACCGCCCCCGTTCCCGCCCGGAACGCTTTGGCGGGCGCACGCGGCCGCCCCGCCCCGCCCCTCCGGGCTGCGCGTGGCCAATGGCGTGCGGCGCTGCGGCCACGCCCCCTGCCCCCGGCCGCTCCACGGAGCCTGCGCAGGAAAGGAGGGGGAGAGCGCCCCCGTGCGGCCGGGCCGTGACGGCGCAGCGGAGCGAGGCCTGGAAGCTCCAGTGTGGGGTCTGAACCCCCCAGTGTGGGGCCTGAACCCCCCAGTGTGGGGCCTGAACCCTCCAATGTGGAGCCTGGAACCTCCAATGTGGGGCCTGGAATCTCCAATGTGGGGCCTGAACCCTCCAATGTGGGGCCTGAACCCCCCAGTGTGGGGCCTGAACCCTCCAATGTGGGGCCTGAACCCTCCAATGTGGGGCCTGAACCCCCCAGTGTGGGGCCTGGAACCTCCAATGTGGGGCCTGAACCCTCCAATGTGGGGCCTGGAACCTCCAATGTGGGGCCTGAACCCTCCAATGTGGGGCCTGAACCCCCCAGTGTAGGGCCTGAACCCTCCAATGTGGAGCCTGGAACCTCCAATGTGGGGCTTGGAACCTCCAATGTGGGGCCTGAACCCTCCAATGTGAGGCCTGACCCCCCCCAGTGTGGGGCCTGAACCCTCCAATGTGGGGCCTGGAACCTCCAATGTGGGGCTTGAACCCCCCAATGTGGGGCCTGAACTCCCTAATGTGGGGCTTAAACTGTCCCAGTGTGGGCCTGGAACCCCCCAGTGTGGGGCCTGAACTCCCCAATGTGGGGCCTGAACCCCCCCAGTGTGGGGCCTGAACCCTCCAATGTGGGGCCTGAACCCCCCAGTGTGGGGCCTGAACCGTCCCAATGTGGGGCTTGAACCCCCCAATGTGGGGCTTGAACCATCCCCGTGTGGGGCCTGGACTCCCCAAATGTAAGGCTTCAACACCCCAGTGTGGGGCCTGAATCCCCCAATGTGGGTTCTGAACCATCCCAATGTGGGGCCTGAACCCCCGAGTGTGGGGCTTGAAACCCCCCAGTGTGAGACCTGGACCTCCCAAATGGGAGGCTTCAACCCCCCAATGTGGGGTCTGAATCCCCCAACGGGGGGCTTGAACCCCCCCAGGGTGGGGCTTGAACCTTCCCAATGTGGGGCTTGAACCTTCCCAATGTGGGGCCTGAACCTCCCCAGTGTGGGACCTGAACCCTCCCAGTGGGGAGCCTGAGCCTCCTGTGTAGGGCATGAACCCCCCTTTTTGTGCTCTGAGACCCCAAAGTGAGCCATGACCCCCCCCAGTGTGGGGCCTGAACCACCTCGCATTGTGCTTGAGCCCCCAGTGTGGAGCTCCTCAGTGCCCGGTGCGAGGAGCCCGTGGTGCCGGTGCCTCCGCTGTGGGATGTGGTGGGAGATCCCAATGGGGCTCCACGGCTTGGGGGTCTCACTGAACCCTGGGGCTTGGGCTGGAAGGGAGCCCTGGAGATCACCCAGAGCGTGTCCATGGGGCCCCCAGCACCCCCTGGGCAGGCTGGGCCAGGGCTCTGCACCCTCAGCACTGAGCTCTTCTCGTGGTGACGTGGTGCTTGGTGTGGTTCAGTTCACGGCCGCCGCTCCTTGTCCTGTCCCTGGGCACCACTGGGCAGAGCCTGGCACCATCCTCCTGGCACCACCTTCGAGCTATCGCTGTGCACTGATGGGAGCCCCCTCACTCTGCTCTTCAACGAACCAGACCCAGCTCCTTGTCCATAGGAGATGCTCCAGCCCCCCTGCCAGCGCATCCCTGCGGCCCCATTTGCTGCTCTGCCCCATCTCCCTGCTGCAGGCCTGGGTGGGACCGGCCGCGCTGGGGGTCCGGGAGCAGCAGCATCATGCGCAGGGTTCAGCTGATCCCGGCCTGAATCGCGCCTTTGTTCCCCGCCAGCGCCCAGCCTTGTTTGTATCGCACACAAAAGGATTGTTTATGGTGGCCGGGACGAGAAAGGGCCAGCAAAGAAAGAACAGTTTGTGCCCCCGGCCCCCCAGGGGGGTTCTGTTCCCCTTTCCCGGCTGCAGTGTTTGTGCAAAGGAGGAAGCATTGAATCCACCAGGTTGGAAACGCTTCCAGGGGCGTCCACAGTGGGACACAGCAGCACCGTTGGGGTGCTTCCCGGCGCTGCACGGATGGAGGTTAAAGCGTGCGGTGACTCGCTGGATAAAGAAGTGCCACAAAGAGGATCAGGGATGGGAGGAGAGGGGGATAAAGGCAGAGCAGCAGATGGTGAGCGGTGCTGAGACACTGAAGAAGTGAGGTGAGGCAGAGCCCCGCTGAGCCAGTGGTGCTGAACCACTTCACTGGTGGAGAGGAACGTAGGATGATGACCCTGGCAGTGCTCAAGGCCAGGCTGGACACAGGGGCTTGGAGCAACCTGCTCTAGTGGAAGGGGTCCCTGCCCGTGGCTTTAGATGAGTTTTAAGATCCTTCCCAAGCCAAACCCTCCATGATTCCATGAGGAAACACAAGGATTGCAGACACAAAGTCTGTTCGGCTTAACTTAGGCTCGATGGGATAGCTCTGGACTGATCTGCAAAGACAACTCTTAAAGGCCTCTGCAAGAAAGAGCTTTTCTTGCCTTAAAACTCACTCAACTTTTGCCCAAAACCTTATGGAGTGGCCAATTGACATAACTGACATCCATGCACATAACTGACATCCATACACATAGATATCCATACACATAGATATCCATACACATAACCGACATCCATGCACAGGTACCCATACACGTAACTGACATCCATACACACATATCCATGCACATAACTGACATCAATGCACAGATATCCATACACATAACTGACATCATCCATACACAGATATCCATGCACATAACTGACATCCATACACATAGATATCCATACACATAACTGACATCATCCATGCACAGATATCCATGCACATAACTGACATCCATACACATAGATATCCATACACATAACTGACATCCATACACATAGATATCCATACACATAACTGACATCCATACACATAGATATCCATACACATAACTGACATCCATACACATAGATATCCATACACATAACTGACATCCATACACATAGATATCCATACACATAACTGACATCCATACACAGATATCCATACACATAACTGACATCCATACACATAGATATCCATACACATAACTGACATCCATACACAGATATCCATACACATAACTAACATCCATACACATAGATATCCATACACGTAACTGACATCCATACATATAGATATCCATACACGTAACTGACATCCATACACAGATATCCATACATGTAACTGACATCCATACATATAGATATCCATACACATAACTGACATCCATACACATAGATATAGATATCCATAAACATAACTGACATCCATACACAGATATCCATGCACATAACTGACATCCATGCACAGATATCCATACACATAACTGACATCCATGCACAGACATCCATACACATAACTGACATCCATACACAGATATCCATACACATAACTAACATCCATACACATAGATATCCATACACGTAACTGACATCCATACATATAGATATCCATACACATAACTGACATCCATGCACAGATACCCATACACATAACTGACATCCATACACAGATATCCATACACATAACTGACATCCATGCACAGATATCCATACACATAACTGACATCCATGCACAGATATCCATACACATAACTGACATCCATACACAGATATTCATGCACATAACTGACATCCATACACATAGATATCCATACACATAACTGACATCCATACACAGATATCTATACACATAACTGACATCCATGCACAGATATCCATACACATAACTGACATCCATACACAGATATTCATGCACATAACTGACATCCATACACATAGATATCCATACACATAACTGACATTCATGCACAGATATCCATACACATAACTGACATCCATACACAGATATCCATACACATAACTGACATCCATGCACAGATATCCATGCACATAACTGACATCCATGCACAGATATCCATACACATAACTGACATCATCCATACACAGATATCCATGCACATAACTGACATCCATGCACAGATATCCATACACATAACCGACATCCATGTACAGACATCCATACACGTAACTGACATCCATGCACAGATATCCATACACATAACTGACATCATCCATACACAGATATCCATACACATAACTGACATCCATGTACAGACATCCATACACGTAACTGACATCCATGCACAGATATCCATACACATAACTGACATCCATACACATAGATATCCATACACATAACTGACATCCATACACATAGATATCCATACACATAACTGACATCCATACACATAGATATCCATACACATAACTGACATCCATACACATAGATATCCATACACATAACTGACATCCATGCACAGATATCCATACACATAACTGACATCCATACCCATAGATATCCATACACATAACTGACATCCATACACATAGATATCCATACACGTAACTGACATCCATACACATAGATATCCATACACATAACTGACATCCATGCACAGATATCCAGGCACATAACTGACATCCATGCACAGATATCCAGGCACATAACTGACATCCATGCACAGATATCCATGCACATAACTGACATCCATGCACAGATATCCAGGCACATAACTGACATCCATACACAGATATCCATGCACATAACTGACATCCATGCATAGATATCCATACACATAACTGACATCCATACACAGATATCCATACACATAACTGACATCCATGCACAGATATCCATACACATAACTGACATCCATACACATAGATATCCATACACGTAACTGACATCCATACACATAGATATCCATACACATAACTGACATCCATGCACAGATATCCAGGCACATAACTGACATCCATGCACAGATATCCATACACATAACTGACATCCATACACATAGATATCCATACACATAACTGACATCCATACACATAGATATCCATACACATAACCGACATCCATACACATAGATACCCATGCACATAACTGACATCCATAAACAGATATCCATACACATAACTGACATCAATGCACAGATATCCATACACATAACTGACATCCATGCACAGATATCCATACACATAACTGACATCCATACACAGATATCCAGGCACATAACTGACATCAATGCACAGATATCCATACACATAACTGACATCAATGCACAGATATCCATACACATAACTGACATCCATGCACAGATATCCATACACATAACTGACATCCATACACATAGATATCCATACACATAACTGACATCCATGCACAGATATCCATACACATAACTGACATCCATACACATAGATATCCATACACATAACTGACATCCATACACATAGATATCCATACACATAACCGACATCCATACACATAGATATCCATACACATAACTGACATCCATGCACAGATATCCATGCACATAACTGACATCAATGCACATAGATATCCATACATTAACTGACATCCATACACATAGATATCCATACACATAACTGACATCAATGCACAGATATCCATACACATAACTGACATCCATACACAGATATCCATACATGTAACTGACATACATACACAGATATCCATACATGTAACTGACATCCATACACAGATATCCATACACATAACTGACATCCATACACAGATATCTATACACATAACTGACATCCATGCACAGATATCCATGCACATAACTGACATCAATGCACATAGATATCCATACACATAACTGACATCCATACACAGATATCTATACACATAACTGACATCCATACACAGATATCTATACACATAACTGACATCCATGCACCGATATCCACACACATAACTGACATCCATACACATAGATATAGATATCCATACACATAACTGACATCCATACACAGATATCCATACACATAACTGACATCCATGCACAGATATCCATACACATAACTGACATCCATGCACAGATATCCATACACATAACTGACATCCATACACAGATATCCATACACATAACTGACATCCATACACATAGATATAGATATCTATACACATAACTGACATCCATACACATAGATATCCAGGCACATAACTGACATCCATGCACAGATATCCATACACATAACTGACATCCATACACAGATATCCATACACATAACTGACATCCATACACATAGATATCCAGGCACATAACTGACATCCATGCACAGTTTCCATAAGACAACCGCAGAAGATTCTGGACCCAAAAGCACCTTTACTTGTTTATTCCCCCCCTTTTTTCACCCCTTGTTATTGTTGAAAGGGAAACACAATCAGATTATGACAAAAGAATGAGGTGAAGTAAAGCATTGCCCCTACTGAAGTGTGCTTGTGTTCCAGCAGGAACCCACCAGACTTACTGCAGGGCAGCTGAATGGATGCAGACATTGTTCCCAAGGCACTTAAATGGAGGTACCTAGATTTACTCATGACAGATAATGAAGTAGGAACGACAGACATGCTTACTCGTGGTGTGATGAGTTCTTTCTGCAGCCCAAGGAGAAAAGCAGAGGGTTAAATGGCAGTTGACAAACAAAGCTAATAGGAAAGCCAACTCATTTTTGGCTTCAAAGATGGAAACTCATCCAAACCTTATTCCTTTGCCAAGAGCAGGAGCCCTGGATGCTGTGGCACAAGATGTTTCAGCCACCAGCATTGCTTTAGAGTAAGACCTGAGGCACAGGGAAAGGGTCAGGATTCTCTCAAGCCATAAGAAACCAGCCCAGGGCCTGGGATGCTGTTCTTGCACCCAGGAGAGGGACACGTAAAGAAGTGGTTCTGTACTAATGAAAACCAGAGGAGGAAACTCATCACAGGACACAACTGTTTCCAGGCAACTCCTCTTATTTGTCAGCGTCTGCATGGATTTCAGCTCCCTTCTGCCTGCAGTGAGCTGGTTTTCCCCCCTCCTCTATACTTAGAGATGTTCCTGCCCTTTTCCTGACACAAGAGGAAGGGGAGTTTGTTGGTGCTGACCTGAAGGTGCCCATTGCTAGGAGCAAATGGTTCATTCTCAACCCATTTCCAGAGCTGGACTCACTCAAGTCACTGGTTGATGTGGTCCCTGGATCCCACGACACACACATGGAGGGGGTGTAACGGGGAAATTCAAGGTATTTCTTGGGTGGAAAGGCTTTTCCTTGTAGGAAGTTTGCAGGAAGGCAGTATTCCTTTAAGGACAAAGATGTATTTAAGGAGGAGACAACACTCTGGGCTTATTTAGCTGAAAAAAAACCATCACTGACATGGTTACAAAAGCATTTCCAAAGCAAACAGACAGAGAACAAAATGGTACTTTCCAGACACTAAACCATTTACGATCTAAACAATAGGATGCAATTAAATACTGGGGTTTAACTTAGTTTGCAATTATTATGCATGTAAAGCAGTACCTTTGGCTGTGAGTCCCCCCACTACCTCCTTAAATGAGGTGTCGGTCAGTTTGAAGAGGAGAAGTAAAATCTGATGCCTGGAATTGGAGTTTTCCTACAGAAATCCTGCCTCCTCTAAACCACACACACTGGATTTGGACAGGCAAAAAACCTTCCTGGCCTCTGAGCACTCTGTAGAAAGAGGAACCAGAGGATTCTGGTCAGCAAAATGCAACGTAAACTGGGATTTCAGCTGATAATCAAAGTGCTTAAAGGACAACGAACGTGGAAGTTACTCCATGAAGAAAAGGGGAGTTGTTAATTGGAAGTGAAAGGCAGGACTTACTCCTTCATCCAGTCGTCTATAAATAGGGATGTGCCAGCGAGGGTGCGCTGGCTCCGTTGCCTGCGGCCCCTTTTAGCTGTGTCCCTCTAGGAATAGCACCTAATCCCAGCTGCTGTTCTTAGGGCGATTAGCAGAGGCTCCTTTGGGTGCCTGGACATGACTCAAGCAGAGCTGGTGCTGCAGAAGAGGAGGGTGACCTCATTTTGTGCACTTGCAGCCCAGGAACCACCCATGTGCGGGGGCTGCATCACCAGCATGTGAGCAGCAGGGACAGGGAGAAGGCCCAGAGAAGCTGTGGCTGCCCCATCCCTGGCAGTGCTCAAGGACACAGGGGCTTGGAGCATCCTGCTCTAGTGGAAGGGGTCCCTGCCATGGCTGCAGATGAGCTTTAAGGTCCCTTCCAACACAATCCAGTCTATGAACTTCTTCCTAATATTTCATCTTAGATCTCCCCTCTTTCTGTGGTTTGATGTTCCATCAGGCAAGCAGATCTCTCCATTACAGCTACAGCTTACAACCAAGCCCATTTATCACCCTCTTTTACTGATGTTTTGTGACAAAAAGCAGCTGGACTATTCCTTTCGTGGCACAGAAACTGAGGCACAGAGACAGAGATGTGTCTTGCTTCTGTTGCTGTCAAGACACCCCTGCAACTTCTGTGCCTGGGGATGCCGAGGATGAGCCCCACACCATGGACCACATCACATACCCAGCCAACGTACGCAACCTGGGGCTCTGCTGCATCTCGGCGCCGTTCCTCCAACCAGAACAGCTGGACCAGTAAAGCCGGATGGATTCTGCGTGTCCTGGGGTCCTCACAGCGTCCAGCTCGCAGGAGAAGGATGCGGAGCTGCCTCTGCTCCGCTCCGCAGGCGCCCTCTGCCTGCGCGTTGCAGGAACTGAAACACAGCCCAAACCCGTTTCAAAACGCCCCAGCCCTCGAGGGGCTCTTGCACGTTGGGGTTGGTGGTGGTGAACTGGGAGCTGAATCTTAGCGTTCAGTGACTTTCCAAATGGTGATGTTATCCAGGAGCTCACTCTGTTATCCACGATGTCTCGATATTCCAAGAGGCACTGGCAAAGCAACCCTTTTGGTCTACTCCTTTTACGAAGCTTCTTTAACGTTTGGAGCTTCACACCCAAGACATGACTCTGAATGCACACTGTTTCTGTTCTAATTTCTCTTCAACTGAACGACTCTGCTTAGACTCCTGACACTATACAAGTGTTCCCAGCCTACAGCCCTTCCAGTGGTGCTGGGGCTTCCTGCCCTTCCTCTGCTTATGTTTCAAGTCACAAGCCAAACTTCCTCAACTCACTTCTTCATTCCTCAGCACTTGATCACAACTGAAGTTTGCCTGCAGTTTTCTGTGGGGTTTTCTAAATCCAGGGACTGAAAAGGTTGTGGCTTGTAAGGAGAGAAAGCTCTATTCAGCTTAATGCCGCCAGGGGAAGGGTGATGCCTCTGAACACCTCCATGGATCATCTCCGCATGCAAACTTCAGTAGCCCTTGTATTGCTGGAGCATGGGGAATGTCTCCAAGCTTTCAGCAATATGAGGTGCAGGCTGGCTGCTGTCTAAACAGAAACAGCAACAAAACTTGTAGAAAGCAAAAGGAAATAACCCTTCTCCCTGTTAAAGCTGTGTGGGCTGAGCTCTGGTGGTGCTGAGTAATTTATCCCCTGAGCCCACAGAACCAGCTGAGCTTCTCTTACCTTTTTCCAGCAGTGGAACAAGTGAGCGGTGCCTTCCCCATCCCTGGCTCTTCACTGAAGCTGCTCCATCCTCAACAGAGGGACCCTGACAGGACTGGGGGATCCATTCCCATCTCCAAGCACCTACTATGGGGAGAACAGGAGCAAACTGAAGTCCACACCACTTCCCTGAGGACGATTGGGTCTTTCCTTGATGAGGTTTTAAGGACCACCCCATCCTCCTCCTTGCTGTAGATCCCAAAGCAGGGCAGAGTACTGGGGGGTTTCCTGCACTGATGGGCATCGTGGCTGCGAGCACTGGTGCTCATCACCAGCTCTCCGGGGGGCTTCATGCTGGGTCCCAGCCCCATGACGCTGCAATGGAGTGGCAGCAGTGGGGATGCAGCCTCTGCCCCGCAGCATTGGGAGGTTCTGGACACTGTTACTGTACCTGAAATCATCTTGCTGGTTAGATCCTCTTCTTTTGAGGTGAAAGACCTGTAGTAGGAGGATGCAGCTCTGGTACAAGCTTGGAACCGATGCTCTGCCCCCTTCCGCAGGGCTGTCTCTGGTGAAGCATCTCAGCAGCACAACTCTGCTTTGAATACTTTCCACTCAAGGCAAAATAAATCACATAGCAAAACCAGGAATTACAGAGCTGTCGTGGGTTCAGCAGTAGCAGTCATTTTTCCCCTTCTTGGTAGATGGTGCAGTGCAGTGTTTTGACTTTCGGCCTGGGAGCAGAGCTGATATCGATGTTTTGGTTTGGCCAAGGACTTTGTGAGCCTCATGCTCTGCCAGGGAGGAGGGGAAGCCGTGAGGAAGCAGAGACAGGACACCTGACCCAAACTGACCAAAGAGGTATTCCATACCACAGCACGTCATGCCCAGGAGGTAACTGGGAGTTAGCCGGAAGGGCTGGGAGACTGCAGGGTTGGAGGAGGTATCGGTCGGTGCTTGGTCGGGCTGGGGGGTGAGTTATCAGTTGGCTGGTGGTGAGGTGTTGTATTCTCTTCCCTTGTTATTCCCTTTATCATTGTTATTATTGGTGGTAGCAGTAGTGATCTGTGTTACACCTTAGTTACTAAACTGCTCTTATCTCAACCCGTGGGAGTTGCATTCTTTTCTATTCCCCTCTCCGTCCCTCCGGGAGCAGGGGGAGGGAAAGAAGGGGGGGAGTGAGTGAACAAGTTACCTGACTGGGTTTAAACCACGACAAGAGCCCAGCGCAGGAGCTTGGGTTTGAGTATGCCTCCCCTGCACCAGGTATCGACTCCATTGTAGCAAAGGCTTCATGAACAGAAGAATGGAGCAACCTGCTCTAGTGGAAGGTGTCCCTCTCCGTGGCAGGGGGTTGTGACTGGATGAGCTTTGAAGGTCTCTTCCCACCCAAACCATTAAATGACTCTAAATGGGATCCCTGTGTGTCAGCAGCTGTAAAGGAAGAGGAGACCCCTGGGGTCTGCGTTTCGTTTCCCTTCGCAGTGGTGGTGATGGGAGTCGGGGTCCTTGGGGTGCTGTACGTGGTGTCCACGGGGAGGTTTGGGGCTGCTGCGCATGAACAGCATTTTAAGAAACTGCGCATGTGCCTTTGGGGTTTACAAAGCGGATCACATGGCGCAGGCTGGTTCATGGGGTCCTTGGGGAGCCACTGCACGTTGGAGTTTGGGTTTGGATGCAGACAGCAGAGTGGTGCTGCTTTTCTTCCTCTGCATCACGCAAGGTATGGTGCCGGGTTTCCTGGAGTGAGGGAGCTGCACTGGGGGGAGATGGCTTTGGGGTTGCGTGGGGACCCTGGGGATGCATTCATGGCTAAACCCTCCCTGTATCCCGCTCCACCTCAGCTCCTCCCATGCCGGTGCTGTGCCCATGGAATGACCCACTGGCTACCATGGAGCTGGGGGTGAGGAGCTGCTCTGGGTCAGGGAGGGGGAGCAACAAAAATGAACTCAGACGGAAAAAACAACTTCATTGTGGTCACTTAGTGTGGGGAAGAGGAAATACCGAAACCAACTGCCTCTGCAACGTGGGGGAGAGAACACAGAGGCGTGGTGGGGCGCTGCACAGGGTGCCCAGAGAAGCTGTGGCTGCCCCATCCCTGGCAGTGTTCAAGGCCGGGTTGGTGTTCTAGGTTCAGCAGTAACAGTCGATTTTTCTCCTTCTTGGTAGCTGTGCAGTGCTGTGTTTTGACTTTCAGCCTGGGAACAGCACTGATAACACCGATGTTTTTAGTTGTTGCTAAGTAATGTTTACTCTGACCAAGGACTTTGTGAGCCTCATGCTCTGTCAGGGAGGAGGGGAGGAAGCAGAGACAGGACACCTGACTCAAGCTAGCCAAAGAGGTGTTCCATAGCACAGCACATCATGCCCGGGAGGTAACTGGGAGCTACCCAGAAGGGCACTCACTGCTCGGTCGGGCTTGTTTCGGGGTGGTATTGTATTCTGTTGTTATTTCTCTTATCATTATTATCACTGGTGGTAGCAGTAGTCATCTGTGTTATACCTTAGTTACTGCACTGTTCTTATCTCAACCCATGGGAGTTATATTCTTTCGATTCTCCTCTCCATCCCTCCGGGGAGGGGGAGAGGGGGGGAAGGAAGGAAAGAAAGAGGAGGGGGGAGCGGAAACTGTGTGGCTGACTGGGTTTAAACCACGACAGTTGGACACATGGGCTTGGAGCAGCCTGCCCTAGTGGAAGGTGTCCCTGCCCATGGCAGGGGTTGGGACTGGATGAGCTTTGAAAGTCTCTTCCAACCAGAACCATTCCATAATGATTCTATGAATCAGTGAGCAAATGGGTTATTTGTAATTTAGAAACACAGAAGCATAGAATTTGGGCTGGAAAGGACAATAAGATCATCCAGTTCCAATGCCCCTGCCATGTGCAGGGATGCCTCACACCAAACCATGGTCACCAAAGGCTCTGTCAAACCTGGCCTTGAACACTGCCAGAAACGGGGCATTTACCACTTCTCTGGGCACCCTGTGCCAGCGCCTCAGCACCCTCAAAGGGAAGAGCTTCTTCCTTATCTCCAATGTGAACTTCCCCTGTTGAAGTCTGAACCCATCACCCCTTGTCCAAGCTGGCCAAGCAGCTCTGGTCTCCACTTTCCCAGCATCCCAGGCACACCAGAAGCCACCATTAGAGGTGGTTGGGGCCGTTCACGGGGTGGCATATCTCAGTCCGAGCCTGCAAAGCAAAATCTCCTACCACGAAGTCCATTGGCGCCGCAATAACAACTTGAAACTGGCCGGCCGGGACGGCAGCGGGGAGGTCTGGTACTGCAACAACAGCTACTGGGGGCGCCTGGAGCTCTTCTCCAACAACACCCTGAAGATCAGCCGCCTGCAGAAGAGCGACAGCAGCGTGTACCAGCTGTACATGGAGGATGAGACGGGCAAGGGGCTCACTGAGAGCGTCCTCCTGACGGTGTACGGTGAGCTGGGAACATGGGAGGGCTGTCACAGCATCCCACGACGGGACAAGGGGGAGGCTGTGACATCCTGGTGCCTCTTGCAGAGCTGGTCCCAAAGCCCACTGTGAATGCCAAAGTGATCAGAGGTGACCTGGAGCAGTGCGAAGCAACCCTGGAGTGCTCAGTGGGGCTCGAAGCAGTGACCTATGAGTGGATCTCCCACTCCAAGATCCAGATGAAGCGTATCAGTGCTTCTGAGCTGCACGTGCTCCTCAGCTCCTCACCAGATACTTACACCTGCAAGGTCAGCAACCCCGTGTCCTCCAACAACGCCTCTCTGATCTACACGCACCCGTGCTCCTGGACAGGTACTGCATAGAGGGCAGAACTTGGGTGGATGGGCTGCAAACCCTGAGGACAGCGGGTCCCTGCCAGGCTGGAGGTGGCCCATGGCTCTGGTGGGTTGGTGGCTGGCAGCAGCTTGTATGAGCAGGGGTTTGGGGGTCCCCTGCCAGGGCTCGGCAGCTCACAGCCCTCCCTCTGCCTCCAGGTGAGTCTTCCAGTGCTGCCTCCTGCACCACCACCATCGTGCTCGTGGCCCTGGCGCTCCACCTCCTCCTCCTCACTCTGCCTTAAGGCCGCTCTGTGGTTGACATCTCACCTCATCTCATCACCCCTGCTCCTGAATGAAGCTGCCAGCCCGGCTGAATACAGAAGGATGCAGTTGCTCAGGGGAACCATCACAACCAGTGCCTGCTACAGCAGCACCCACCCAGTCCCTCCACATCTGCTTGCTTCCTGCAGCCCAAGCTCGGGCTGCTCCGTGCCTCAGTTTCCCTCCTCCCCTTTTCTCCTGTGCTTTAGTTAGGGGTCACGTCCTGCAGGCCTGAGCCTCCTGCAGGGCTGGTTTAAGCACCCGGGCAATCCCAACTGCTGAATTCATGGTTACCTGCTCGGGAACCCTCTTGCTGGCCCTGAGACCTGCAGGGAAACCCAACCTGGGCCTTTCCCGAGGCTCCCCTTGGACCTGGGAGCTCCCTGACCGTCGCCTGCTGTCGGTCATGCCCTTTACATGGCTGATGGGCAGTGCACGACACGTTTGACCTGAGCCAGCGGCACCAGAGCAGAGCCCAGGTGGCCCCTTTGGCTGCCTCTGCGAGGGAGGTGCGGGCGGCACAGGTACGGCCTCTCCTTCCAGCAGGGTCTGTCCACGAACACGTTGAACTGGGACCTCAAACGCCAGGTTTCCAGGTGTCTGTTTTGGCCTGGGGCAGCTGCAGCGGGTGCTGGGGAACGGGGGGCGAGGGGGGAGCCGCGTTACTGCGTTCTGGGCCGGGTTTTCCTCCTCCCCATACCCAGTGAAGTGCCTTTTCCCTTTGCTCTAGTTTTACCCCCACCCCCGTGACTCCCAGCTCAGCTCGAGCAGCTCCTCCTGCCTGTGGCTTTAGGCGAGCTTTAAACTCCATCGCTTCCAAACCAACCTGCGGGGCCGCAGCCGGCCCAAAGGGGCCGCCCTCAGCGAGGCGAGCGGCGGAGGGGCCGGGCCGGGCCGGGCTCCCCTGAGGCAGCTTCCGGGTGCCCCGGGGGCGGGGCCGGCGGGAGGCGCCGCGATGGCTGCTGGGAGTTGAAGTCCTTGTGCGCACCCCCTCCCCCCCATCGCGCCGCTCTCCCGCTGCCGGACTACAGCTCCCAGCGGGCAGCGCGGCGCGGCCGGGCCGAGCGGGGCCGAACGGGGCCGAACGGGGCCGAACGGGGCCGAGATGAACGCGGTGCTGGCCGTCAAGCAGTACGTGTCCAAGATGATCGAGGACAGCGGGCCGGGCATGAAGGTGCTGCTCATGGACCGGGAGACGGTGAGCGGCGGGGCCGGGTGGGGAGCGGAGCGGCGGGACCCAGCCCCGCGGTGACCGGCGCCGCTGCTCCCGCCCGCAGACCGGCGTGGTGAGCATGGTGTACACGCAGTCCGAGATCCTGCAGAAGGAGGTGTACCTCTTCGAGCGGCTGGACTCCGCCAACAGGGAGCCCATGAAGCACCTCAAGGCCATCTGCTTCCTGCGGCCCACCAAGGTAGGGCCCTGCTCCCGGGGGCGGTGCGGGTCAGCCCCGGCCCCTCGCACACCGCCTTTCCTAAATGCCCCCTCCCTGGTGCCGTTTTCATGCAGGAGAACGTGGAGTTCCTCATCCAGGAGCTGCGGAGGCCCAAGTACAGCATCTACTTCATCTGTGAGTGTGTGCCCTGGCCTGCAGCGCTGCCCAGCGGCACTGACTGCAGTAGAGGATGCTGCGAGGGCTGGAGCAGCCCCCATAGGAGCCAGGCTGAGAGAGCTGGGCTGGGGCAGCCTGGAGAAGAGAAGGCTCCTGAAGGGGAGACCTGAGAGCAGCTCCAGTTCCTGAAGGGGCTGCAGGAAACCTGGAGAGGGGCTTGGGACAAGGGATGTAGGGACAGGCCAAGGGGGAATGGCTTTAACCTGCCAGAGAGCAACGTGAAGCATTAGAATCCCAGAAATGTTTAGGGCTGAGTTGTATGGAAGGAATGCAGATTTATGGTGTTGCTTTGTAAAGATCTCTTATGTTGCTTCAGTTTAATCTCACAGCCATGTACCCTTCCCTAATAGAATTTGGTGACTTAAAGAGCATGAAAACTAGAATCCACGTGTTCTTAGCATTTTAGTAAAGGCCTGTCCATGGGAGCAGCCCCATTGTCCCACATCTGTATTGTAGAACTGTAGAATCCCAGACTGGGTTGGGGTGGAAGGGACCTTAAAGCTCATCCAGCTCCAGCCCCTGCCACAGGCATGGACCCCTTCCACTGGAGCAGGATGCTCCAAACCCCTGTGTCCAACCTGGCCTTGAACACTGCCAGGGATGGGGCAGCCACAGCTTCTCTGGGCACCCTGTGCCAGCGCCTCAGCACCCTCCCAGGGAAGAGCTTCTGCCTAAGAGCTCATCTCAGTCTCCCCCCGGCAGGTTAAAGCCATTCCCCTTGGCCTGTCCCTGCTTGCTGCGATAGGAAGAGCACACACGAAAGCAGGTACAAGTTATGAAGCAAATAAAAGCAAAGCAGAGCAGCTTCAGCAGGTTTTGTGCTGCAGGGGAGTCCTCCAGCCCCGGTCCCAGCGGATGATGTTAGGGGAGATGAGCTGAAGTGGCCTCTAGATGTCATTGCCGCTCTGCGGTGCTGCCAGAAGGGCCGTGGTGCTTCTGCTTTGGGCTCGGTTTTGCCATAGGAAAGCCTGGCGAGAGCATTCCATGGTGTTCTTGTGTGTTCCATGTCCCACACGGAGCCTGACTGTTCTCTCCCCGTTGTTCTCTTCCAGACTTCAGCAACGTGATCAGTAAGAGTGATGTCAAGTCTTTAGCTGAGGCTGACGAACAGGAGGTTGTGGCTGAAGTTCAGGTGAGGGGATTGTTTTGGCTCTTTTTAGTAGATCTTCTATCCCCAAAGCAGCACACAAGGTAAAAGCTCAGGTGGGGCAGTGTGGCTCTGGAACAGCGTGAACAGCGTGCAGCAGTGCTTCAGCAGCCTCCCATGGGAGAAGAGATGAACACAGATGTGGATTACAAGGGAGAAGGAGAGCTCCCCGGTTCCTCCCTGCCCTGCAGCCTTCAGAGCCACTCCTGGCTCTGCTGCTGCCTGTGTTTCATGGGGCTGCTGCACGTCTGTGGTGCTGACAAAGAGCTCCACGCACTAAACGTGTACATGGCAGATGGGCATGGAGCTGGCAGCAGCAGTGCAGGGACTTGTGTGGCTCAGCTGGAGAAAGGAGAAATGATCCAAGTCCATGTCTGTGCATTGCTGGGGATTGGGGTGGGACATGGGACGTGGCTGGGGCTGGGACATGCACCCCTGGGGCTGAAGGTGGCTTGGCAGGACCTGTGACTGTACCTGCTTTCCCTGTTGGCAGGAGTTCTACGGCGATTACATTGCAGTGAATCCACACGTTTTTTCTCTCAACCTCTTGGGCTGCTGCCAGGTAGGATAGAAGTTCCCCAGGGCCTGTTGTGTGGGTAAGAGGGAGAGCAGCAGCCACAGCGCTGGGGGGGTGGTGGGTCTGGAAGAGGGGAGCTGGTCTGTGTGAGAAGACACTGGGGAGTGCAGAGTGTGGCCTCTACTGTACCTGCTCCTTCAAACTACAGCTCCTTTTAAGGCTTAGGAATCAGATTTTAGGTGAGGAAGAGTTTGGGGATGGTGGATCCATGACAGAGCTTTTCCTTGCAGGGTCGCAACTGGGATCCAGCTCAGCTGTCCAGGACAACTCAAGGGCTGACAGCTCTGCTTTTGTCCCTGAAGAAGTGTCCCATGATTCGGTACCAGCTCTCTTCGGAGCCAGCAAAGAGGCTTGCTGAGTGTGTGAAGGTCCGGTGAGAACCTGCAGAGGTGTTCAGTATTTTTGGCAGGGACTAAAACGTCATTTCTTTTTTCTACCTCTTGATCTATTTGAGAGAAATCCCCTTTTTCAGCCAGTTCACATCAGTTCTGTCATGTGCTGCGTGGCTTTGGGCAGGTCACATCCCTCATCTCTGCCTGCTCCCAGCCAAAGAGCAGGTGAAGAGCCTCATTTCCCCTCAGTATCACCATCAGTTGCAGTAGGTTCCCTGGTGCTTTTGAGAGCAGGGGTTCCTCCTTCACCAGCAGTGCAGCCCGAGAGAGCAGCACCACTTACTTCTCACCAGACATCCTTTTTTGTTCTCCTGTATCCCAACAAAGAGGAGATTTTGCAGGTGTACATGAGCTCAGGTGGCTTTTTGGACCTTTTCTCCCCAGCAAGTCATCACCAAAGAGTACGAGCTCTTTGACTTCCGGCGCACTGAGGTCCCTCCTTTGCTTCTCATTCTGGACCGCTCTGATGATGCCATCACCCCGCTCCTGAACCAGGTGAATGGCTCACTCTTGGGTAAGGGCACATGTTAATAGCTGATGGGCTCCTGGGATTGAGGTGCTGGATCATCCACGCGCTCACCCTGCTCTTGCTTGGATTGGTTGTGGCCGCCCCATCCCTGGCAGTGTTCAAGGCCAGGTTGGATGGAACTTGGAGCAGCCTGCTCTGGTGGAAGGTGTCTCTACTATTTGCCTTTCTCTTTCGTTGCTAGTGGACGTACCAGGCCATGGTTCATGAGCTGCTGGGGATTAACAACAACCGCATCGACCTCTCCCGCGTGCCGGGGATAAGCAAAGACCTCCGGGAGGTGGTGCTGTCTGCTGAGAATGATGAGTTCTATGCCAATGTAGGTTCCTAGTGGGATCTTACTGCCTTTACCCTGCCAGAGGGAGATTGAGATCAACTCTTGGGCAGAAGCTCTTCCCTGGGAGGGTGCTGAGGCGCTGGCACAGGGTGCCCAGAGAAGCTGTGGCTGCCCCATCCCTGGCAGTGCTCAAGTGCCACCTTGTTTGCTTGCATCAGGACTCGTGTTGGGATAGCTCTGTCAGCTCCTTGTCTTGTTCCACACAGAACATGTACCTGAACTTTGCAGAGATTGGCAGTAACATCAAGAACCTCATGGAGGATTTCCAGAGGAGGAAACCTAAGGAGCAGCAGAAGTTGGAATCCATAGCAGATATGAAGGTACCGACAATCTCCACATAACTGACTGGGCATGCATTGCAGAATCATGCAGGTCACCACGTTCTGTGCACTGACAGCCCTCACCACCAGTGCCCAGAGCCCAGGTGTCTGTGGCGTGCTAGTTTTGGGGAGTGGGAACCTCCTTTTTGTGCTGTGTTCGTTACAGTGATTCTCTGCTGAAGGCCACGCTCTTCCATAGGCCACTGCTCCTCCTGCCTGCTTCCTAAGCTGCTCCTTAGAGCTTGCTGGAACCCCAGAGCCCTACAGCTTGTCTTGCTTGGATTGATTATGGCTGCCCCATCCCTGGCAGTGTTCAAGGCCAGGCTGGACACCGGGGCTTGGAGCAAGCTGCTCCAGTGGAAGGGGTCTCTGCCCATGGCAGGGGTTGGAACTGGATGAGCTTTAAGGTCGCTTCAGCCCAAACCAGTGTGGGATTCCGTGATGCCGAGCAGCTTCTTGCTGGCTCCCTTTCCTCCTGAAGGGCAGCTCTTTTGCCTTCCCTATGGCAGGCCTTCGTGGAGAACTACCCTCAGTTCAAGAAGATGTCGGGCACAGTGTCCAAGCACGTCACCGTGGTGGGGGAGCTCTCACGCCTGGTTGCTGAGCGGAACCTGCTGGAGGTGTCGGAGGTGGAGCAGGAGCTGGCATGCCAGAATGACCATTCCAGTGCTCTCCAGGTACCTCGGGCTCCTTGTCTTGATGCTTTGTCTGAACCGAGCTGGTTTGATTCTGGAACTCCCCTCTTGATGGAGGTTTGCTGCTGCAAGTCAGTGGGAGTTCTGCTTGTAGCTATCCTGCAGGGTTGGCCCATTAGATGGGAGAATGACTCTTCTCATCCCTGTTCGGTTCAGCTAGGGATGAATCATAGTTAATAACTGGCTTGAGAAGCATCTTTGCAAGTTCTGCCTTCCCATTTCACAATGCAGTGTGCCTTCATTGTACGCAGTCAGCTGGCTCCTGGCAGGCACCAGGGAAACAACCCTGTTCAGAGGCTTGGGTTTGGGGAGGAGCAATGGAATCTAAACCAGGCTATCGACTGAGGAGCTGCCTTTTACCTTTTCCTTTTATTTTCTCACCTTTTTTTTTTATCTGTTTCTTTGAAAATGTATTTTAAAGCCTCTTAGAGAAAAGATATCTGTGGCAGAGGGGGCTGAAAAAGCCTAACAGGCTTCTGTTATAGCTGAGGAAAGACTGAAGTCTTGACCCCATGCTGGCTGGTTGGATTCCATGACCTGACCTAGTATCTGACAGCAGTGATGAGTGGTTGCTGCCTACTCGGAGCAAAGAGCAGTGTTGGTGTGACTGTGGTACAGCAGAGTTCAACCAGTAACTGGGCATTAAAGCCAGCTCCTTCATGTTTGGTAGCTAAGGCAGAAGTTCCACCACGTAATGGACTCCTTCACACAGTTAGGCTAGAAAATAAAGATTAGTGTCTCCAACAGCTTTGAAATCCATGTCAGCTTTGTTATTCTGTGCTCCGAGTGGGTGGCTAGAGGAGATAATATTAGATTCTTCAAGTGCTGTAATCTATTAGCAGCTCCTGAGCTGATGTGAATCAGTCCAGGCCTGGTGAAGTCATTGCAGCTACAGACACTTGTGAGCATGGAGATGTTGTTCCATAGCTTATATTTGGTAGAACTTAGATGACTAAGTACTGGAGTGGGACTCAAACCATCAAATGCATTTGCTGAACACAGCCTCTGAGCTTCTCCTGCTCTATGATTGTTTCTGGATCAAGCTTTTGCAGTTTCAAAGTCAGACGCTTTGAGTTCTAACCCGTTAGCCCATGGTGTCTGTGCTGTAACCTGGTATTGGCAAGGCACAGAGCATTAATGCTGGGATGTAGGGGCTTGGCTTTGGAGAGCAGTTTGGAGATGTTGGTCTCCTCCTGTCTGTTCTTGAGTTATCTCTGATTCATTGGAGAAAGGGGTGATGTGAGCCTGTGGGATGATGCTGGTGCATTACCAGCGCTGTGGGGAGGAGAGCTGGGAACTGGCCAGAGCCCCAGGCAGGTCAGCCTGCACCCACTGCCACCCTGGCATGGCAGGGTGCTTCCTGCAGCTCACCTTGGGGCTAATTGAGGTCTTGATCTGCACTAGCTTGGTATCTGTGCCATTTTAAAGCAGAGAAGCTGCCTGCAGTTTACTCACAGCCACTTGCCTAAAGGCCTCCATTGTATTTCTAACTGAGATGGACTGGAAACATGTAGCAGCTATAGGAAATAAATGCAAAACGCTGGAATGGGGGCTCTTTCTCCATAAGAATCAGCATCTCTGTAGCTGCACTGCCCCAGGCTGCTCCCTCTTGCAGTCTCCTAATGGCAGTGGAAGGGGCAAGGCCACAGACACAATGGAGAATAAGCCAGTGCATGAAATAAAGGCAGAATTGTTCCCCCCCCTGCTGTAACTTCAGCAACTGCTGTTCCTGTGGTGGCCCCAGCACATTTTGGTTCTTCTGCCCTTGGTCTCTTATTAATCCTGACATAGTACATGAGCCCTTGGAGCTGAATGGGAGGGTTTGAGGCCCATCTCCTCAGAGGGACAATAGCTTTTCTGTTTCACACTCTTCCTGCTTCCATAGGCATTGCCACTACACTGCCAGCAGCCAGAGTCTCTGTGGGACTCCCTCCCTCCCCTTGCAGGTGGATTCCTGTCCTTACCCAGGTAAAATTCCTGGGGATCCTCCTGAAAGCCAGGATTTTAGCCTGGAGTTTTGGAACTACTCAAACAAATGACAGCATCTAGAGCTGAATCTGTGAATCTAAACCCTTTCACAAGGCTTCACTAAAGAGCCCAGAGCAACTTGTGCTCTGCTGTACTTCCCTTAAACCTTGTGTGGTTCTGGCCCAGTGTAACTCCCTCTGCACCCCCCCCCGGGAGCAGCTCTGTTGCCAGGCTTGCTGTTAGCCTCACCCCATGTCCTTTGGAGGCCTGTGTGCTAACGCTGCTCCTCGTCCCGGTGCAGAACGTGCGGCGCCTGCTGCAGAACCCCAAGGTGACGGAGCTGGATGCTGCCCGCCTGGTGATGCTCTATGCCCTGCACTACGAGCGCCACAGCAGCAACAGCCTGCCCGGGCTGATGACAGAGCTCAGGAACAGGGGGGTGGCTGACAAGTACCGCAAGGTAAGGGCTGCATTTCTGCTCCAGCTGCATGGACCGGGGCTCAGGTGGGAAATCAGACAATGGGTTGGGTTGGAAGGGACCTTAAAGCTCATCCAGCTCCAACCCCTGCCATGGGCAGGGACCCCTTCCACTGGAGCAGGATGCTCCAAACCCCTGTGTCCAACCTGGTCTTGAGCACTGCCAGGGATGGGGCAGCCACAGCTTCTCCATTCAACCCATCCCAGTGTCCCTTTATGCAAAACTTCCCTATCTCCAACCTAAATCCCCCTGGTCCAGTCTGAACCCATCACCCCTTGTCCTGTCGCTCCAGTCCCTGATGAAGGCCCCTCTCCAGCATCCTTGCAGCCCCCTTCAGACACTGGAAGCTGCTCTGAGCTCTCCACGCAGCTTCTCTTCTCCAGGCTGAGCAGCCCCAATGTTCTCAGCCTGGCTCCTATGGGAGCTGCTTCAGCCCCTGCTCATCCTCGTGGCCTCCTCTGCACTTGCTCCAGCAGCTCCATGTCCTTGTGCTGAGGACACCAGAGCTGCACCCAGTGCTGCAGGGGGGTCTCCCAGAGCAGAGCAGAGCAGAGGGGCAGGATCCCTTCCCTGCCCTGCTGCTCACCTCCTGTTGATGCTGCCCAGCACAGGGGGGTTCTGATTAAGTGGAGTGGAGTTGGTTGGTTGGACATAGTTCTTGTTGAATAGCACCACAACCCGGAGCTTGGCTGGGGCCTGCAGGAGTTTCAGCCTTTAAAAGGCTGAATTTCCAGTTCCAAAGTGAGAGGTGTTATGGACAAGGGATGGGACAAGAGGAAACGGCCTCAAGCTGCACCAGGGGAAGTTTAGATGGAGCTGAGGAACAATTCCTGCCCCACAGGGTGCTCAGGCATTGGAACAGGCTGCCCAGCGCAGCGCTGGAGTCACCGTCCCTGCAAGTGTTCCCATACCCTCAGTGCCATGGGTTAGTGGTGGCCTTGGCAGTGCTGGGGCAAGGGTTGGACTGGATGAGCTTAAAGGTCGTTTCCAACTTGGTTGATTCCATGATTCCATGAAGGATTGAGTAGGGCAGAGGTGGCAGTGTGCAGGGCTCTGTGGCAGGTAAACGGGGCCTGGGACATGCTGCCTTCCTCGTTCCCCTCCACCTCCCCACCCTTTTTCTCCTGCTGAATAGGGACTTCTGGAGACTGCAAAAGGAGCTGGGCTGGGAGGGAGAGGGTGGCTTGGCAAGTGTAGGGAGCAGCTGGAGAGGAGGAGGAGAAGCAGGATGATGTCACGTTGTCTGGAAGATCTGCTCTCACTGCAGCAGACTATGGAAATGAAGCCCCTTTCCTCCTGCAGGCAGTGTCACGCAGACTGGCTGCTCACTGGGTATGGGAAATGCTTCTGCTCTCCCTCTTTGCCTCTCTGCTGCATTATCTGCTTGCAAGCAATCTCCCTGACTCCTCAGTTCTCATTCCAGTACCTGCATTGAGCCTCACTGGACAAAAACTGCCTGGAAGCTGCTTCCCAGGATAACAGGGGTCTGGTTTTGCCTCTCTCTGTACAGCTGGTGTCTGCTGTTGTGGAGTATGGTGGGAAACGGGTCCGGGGCAGTGACCTCTTCAGTCCCAAGGATGCTGTAGCCATCACCAAGCAGTTCCTCAAAGGACTGAAGGTATGGATGTGACCTGGATGAAGTGATGGCTGTTTCACAGAGCAGGGATGTCAGAGGTGCACCAGGAAATGCACTGGGCTTTGAGGGCATAATTCTCATTGAAGCCCATGGGAGTTAGTTGCTGGAGCTTGGTGGTGAGCACATGATGTAGCCATCAGATGCTGCCTTTGCCCACCTTCTCTCTTCTCTTGCTGCCTTTGCTGGATGAATTCCTAACAAGAGCTTCTCTCACACTGCAGGGGGTTGAGAATGTGTACACCCAGCACCAGCCTCTCCTGCAGGAGACACTAGATCAGCTCATCAAAGGCAAGCTCAAGGACAGCCAGTATCCCTACCTGGGTCCCAACACTCTCCGTGACAGGTATGTGGGGCCTGCTGGGGCACAGCTTGGAACTAACAGCAGCTCCTTCCCGTGTGGCCACTTGCTTTGTTGTAGCTGAACAAGGTTTAGGCTTGGCAGAGAAATGGCTTCATTGTGTAGGTCTTTCTTGTATTCCCAAGGAGAGGACTATCAAGGTTGTCTTTTTCTTGCTGGCCAAGATGTGACATTGCCATTGTAAGGGCTCAGGTAAAGGATGGAGCCGTTGCTGCCAGGATGTTCACATGCTGGATTCCAACGTGCCCCCTAACTTCAGTCCATGCCATCTGGTGTTTATTTGGAGAGTCCCAAAAATAGTCCAACTGCAAAGCTCTCCCTTCTGAGCCAGTTGCTATTCCTGAGGAGAACAGGATCTTGCTGAATATGGCTAATAACAGGGATTGAAAAGAGCCCTAGCTGCTTCTAGCTGACTTTGCAGGAGCTCAGCTCATCTGCTGTCACTGGAGTCATGAGAGGTAAATACAGGCCTCAGAGTGAGGGCAATGAATCTGTAGGGAGAGGATAAGTCCTCCTCGGACAGCATTTGGGACAAATCCTTCCTTTGGCACCGCAGTTTCCTCCCTGGGAATGAACCTCCCAGTGGTAGTTTCCTTGGAGGAGGAGATCCTGCCATTGCTTTGCTTCCTTCAGGTGATCCGTGGGGAGAATCAGCCCAGAGATTCCCTGGATCTTTGCCAATGTCATTTTAGTCCTGAATGAGAAGGAATTGCAGTCAGACAAGAGACAGTTCCTTTAGTATGGCCCTGGTAGACCAAAAAGAAACCCCATCGGCCTTGCTCCACATGTTCCCTTTAACATCAGATGTGGGGTTTGGGTAGGGTGGCTGGGGGGGTTGATAGTTGTGAACAGCAACAGAACCACTGTCCTTGAGGCCAGCCCTTGACTGAGATGGGTTTCAGCCCAGCCAGAGGAGGTTGATTATGCAGTCGGTGGTAGATCTGAACTGAGACCTGCAGAACAGCAGGAACTGCATCCAGGCACCCCCAGCCTGAGCTAGCCAGAAACAGCGATGCTCTTCTGCCTTTAGCTTCTCTTTTCAGTTCCTCCTTCCCTTTTCCTGAGCTCTTTCACTTGGTTTCCTCTTGAAATGTGTCTGGCAAAGGGGCCCAGGAACCTGCCCCTGAGAATCCTGCTCCAAATAACCTGCAAAGAAAGGTTAATCCCTACCTCAAACTGAAGGAAACCAGAAGCTGGATGAAGGGAGATGGAGCATTCACCTCCCTCTCTTCCCCACAGGCTGTCTCTTAGCTAAAAGATGGGAATGCCCTACTTTTGTTAAAGTAAATCCCAAAATACAAAGGCAGAGCTTCCAAACGTCTTTCCTTTAAATTCGTCAAGGTCTTCCTATGGTCTGGGATTGGTTTTGGGACAGTGGCCGGGTCCGCTGGTGCTGCTGCTGGCTCAGATGTTTGCAAAATGACCCAAAGCCTAAGGGCATGTGGTTGTGAGGGTGGTTTCTGTGTTAGGAGGGTTGTTTCCTGGTGGAAATGGGAGATCTGGTTGGGTTTAAGACTTGGGAGCTGATAGAATGAGGGTTTGTAACTCCCAGCTGACCAAAAATAGGCACCTAAAGACTCTTGGGTCTGGTCTTTACCTGCTGCATAAAGTGGGGGCCGCAGCCCTGTGTTAGCTCTGACTCTTCAATACCATGAAGATGGAGGCTCATCTAAACCAGGTTTCAGCAAGCAGGTTTGGAAGCAAAAGCCCATTTGTTGGTTTTGCCTTAGTGCCAGACCACTTTGAGTGAGGAATTAGGATTCCATCCTTCCACAAGGCAAGCGGGGCTGCGCTACCTTCAGAGGCTGGTGCTGCAGTGAGTGGCAGGAGTTCAGCCTGGCCAGGCCCAAAGCTTTGTGGTTTGTGATCAAAGGGAAGCAGTTCCCTGAGCAGCAAAGAATTGGAAAGGATTCTTTTGAACTTCCTTCTTGCTGTATTAAATGTGTTGTTGTTGAAAGGGAGGAAGAGCTCCTGGTCCGGATTCAGCGGGAAGGAAAGGGGCTCTTTGCAGAGCACTGAACAGGGTTCCTAGGAGAGAGCAGTGAGGAATTCTGCTTCCTTTTGCTTCTCCTCTGTTTCCCACAAACCTCATCCTGGTCCTGTATCCCTCAAGCCTGCAGTCCCTTCCACCTTGCTAGGTCTGTGAGCAGCAGGTTTGCACCCAGCCCATCAGCATCACTGCTCCACTTAAAACCAACCCTGGGGCCTCCAGGGCCAGAACCAGGCAGCAGCCTGGGAAACAGCAGGAAAAGGTCCCTGGGGATCCAGGCTCAGCTCATCCTATGTCCCTCCCAGGTTACCACAGTTATTTACCTCCTTATTGACACGTCTTAGGAAGTTCCCTTGTCTAAACGTCCATCACAGCTCAGGTTAGAGCTAGTTTCTCATCTAGTTTAGAGCATTCTGTGGCTGGACACAGTCTTTCTGCCTGTGATCTTGTGAAGGTGAGTGTTCCTGCTGACTGCCTGAGGAGAAGCATTTGGAACCCTTTGGACATGTCTTTGGCTGACACCCAGCTGAAGGGATGGGTGAGGTGTTCCCTCAGGCACTGAGGATCGGGTCTCCTTTTTTGGAAGCAGCAGCTTGCAGCATGGAATGTGGAGCCATTTGGCTGGATGCTTTCTCAGCTGAGCTCACACACTCTGCCCTGGAGGACAGGGAGGGCGGTCCTGTTCTGAATCATATCCTCCAGCTCCTCTGTAGCAGGGGTTGCTTTCCATGGGTGTTTTCTAAGGCAAAACTTTGGCTCCTGGTTATTCAAGGAAGTTGCTTTTTCCTCCTGTGTGAAGTGCTGGAATATTCAGCTGTTAAACTGGGAGCTCACCTGAGGAGCCCTAGAGGCCCATTCCCTGATGTTCATTGCTGGGATGCCCAGTTGGCTTCTCAGCAGGGAGGAAGCAGAGTTCAGGTGCATTCCAGGGTCATCCCAGTCTCATGCTCCATGTGCTTTGTCACTGATGCAAAGCTTACACAGAGCAGATGAAGCTGCTGCTTCCACCGCCTCAGTGGTTGTGTTCTAGAGGTACCTGCTTGGAAAGCAGAGGGGAGTTTTGAGGCTGCAACAGGTTTGTTGGGAAGAGACTTGACTGCTCTAACTCAAGCAGATGAGCAACAGGGTGGGATCCACCCTGGAGATCCTGCAGGAATGGTTCTCTTGGATGGGATCCACGCTGGAGATCCTGCAGGAATGGTTCTCTTGGATGGGATCCATGCTGGAGATCCTGCAGGAATGGTTCTCTTGGATGGGATCCACCCTGGAGATCCTGCAGGAATGGTTCTCTTGGATGGGATCCACACTGGAGATCCTGCAGGAATGGTTCTCTTGGATGGGATCCACACTGGAGATCCTGCAGGAATGGTTCTCTTGGGTGGGATCCACGCTGGAGATCCTGCAGGAATGGTTCTCTTGGGTGGGATCCACACTGGAGATCCTGCAGGAATGGTTCTCTTGGATGGGATCCACACTGGAGATCCTGCAGGAATGGTTCTCTTGGATGGGATCCACGCTGGAGATCCTGCAGGAATGGTTCTCTTGGGTGGGATCCACACTGGAGATCCTGCAGGAATGGTTCTCTTGGGTGGGATCCACACTGGAGATCCTGCAGGAATGGTTCTCTTGGGTGGGATCCACACTGGAGATCCTGCAGGAATGGTTCTCTTGGATGGGATCCACGCTGGAGATCCTGCAGGAATGGTTCTCTTGGATGGGATCCACGCTGGAGATCCTGCAGGAATGGTTCTCTTGGATGGGATCCACCCTGGAGATCCTGCAGGAATGGTTCTCTTGGGTGGGATCCACACTGGAGATCCTGCAGGAATGGTTCTCTTGGATGGGATCCACGCTGGAGATCCTGCAGGAATGGTTCTCTTGGATGGGATCCACGCTGGAGATCCTGCAGGGATGGTTCTCTTGGATGGGATCCACGCTGGAGATCCTGCAGGAATGGTTCTCTTGGGTGGGATCCACACTGGAGATCCTGCAGGAATGGTTCTCTTGGATGGGATCCACCCTGGAGATCCTGCAGGAATGGTTCTCTTGGGTGGGATCCACACTGGAGATCCTGCAGGAATGGTTCTCTTGGGTGGGATCCACACTGGAGATCCTGCAGGAATGGTTCTCTTGGGTGGGATCCACACTGGAGATCCTGCAGGAATGGTTCTCTTGGGTGGGATCCACGCTGGAGATCCTGCAGGAATGGTTCTCTTGGCTGGGATCCACGCTGGAGATCCTGCAGGAATGGTTCTCTTGGCTGGGATCCACCCTGGAGATCCTGCAGGAATGGTTCTCTTGGGTGGGATCCACACTGGAGATCCTGCAGGAATGGTTCTCTTGGCTGGGATCCACCCTGGAGATCCTGCAGGAATGGTTCTCTTGGATGGGATCCACACTGGAGATCCTGCAGGAATGGTTCTCTTGGATGGGATCCACACTGGAGATCCTGCAGGAATGGTTCTCTCAGCTTGTAGCTGGCAGCAGAGCTGGTTTAGGGGCTGCAAGCACATCCCTGCAAGTGGAAAACTTCAGAGGCTGGGGAGGGTGCTGGGGGAAGCTGCAAGTTTCCTTTGAAGGCAGAATGTGCACAGCATATGGCTGGGTTTGTGCTGTGCTGTGCTGTGCAAAGGCACTTCTCTCCTTCCCCTCCTCTCCCCTCATGCTGCTTCCCTCTGCCATCCAGTGGCTGTAGGCTGGCCAGGGAGGGTAACAGCCGCCTGCAGCTGAGCTGTGCCCTTCACACCGAGCCCGGGAGGGCTGGAGCATCGCTGCTGTCCTCGGGTGACTCCTGGCTTGCTCCTGATTCCCCGGCGTCTGGCTCATGCATTAAACATTGGGGATGTGTCACGGAGGAGCTCCGCGGGCTGCAGCGGGTGGGTGCTGCTGAGGAGGCTTCTGAGGACCGCGTGCGCCTCGTGTAAACGTTTAGGAGAGCCAGTGCTGGAGCAGGGATTTAATGGGCTGCGTGGTCCCATCCCTCCTGGGCTGGGGAGGGACGTGCTCAGGATCGCTGCCTCAGCACTGCCTGGGGAGGGCAGGATTGATCCCTGGGTGTTGTCTGATCCCATCGCCATGGTTGCATCTTGATGCAGGCCCCAGGATATCATCGTGTTCATCATTGGAGGGGCGACCTACGAGGAGGCGCTGGCTGTCTACAACCTGAACCGCACCAACCCGGGCGTCCGCGTGGTGCTCGGTGGGACCACGATCCACAACACCAAGAGGTAACCCCGGGTTCTCTGCTCAGGGTTCCGCTGACAGGAGCAGGAATTTGCAGCTCCTGAGGGATCTTCATCCCGCTTGAGCTGTGTGTAAAGGGTCCAAGCCCAGCCCTGCTCACTGTGCCTGAGGGATGTATCGCCAAGCTGAAGGTTTAATGTCGCCAAGCTGAAGGTTTAATGTCACCAAGCTGAAGGTTTAATGTGTGTTTTCTGGAGCTCAAGGGCAGGGAAGCAGATGTGTGTGGGTTTTCCTGCTTATAATTCACCACGTACTCTGCTCTGAATGAGAAGCTGGTGCAGCACACGGGGATTCAAACCTGCATAGACCTGGCTGTGCTCTTATTGCCCCTGGTGGAGTCTGGAGAAGTGCATTTGCTAGCAGTGAAGGTACCTATGATTAGCTCAAGTGCTGTGATTCCACTGCAGGCTCTCTGCCACCCACCAGCCTGCAGAGTATTGGCTGTGTCTTCTGCATTGCTCCCTGGAGAACAGAGCTTTCCTTATCGGAATGCTGTGTGCTTCCAGTTGCCTTTCCTGGAAGGCCAGACATTTGTAAGGGCTTGGTCCCTCTAGGATCTGAGCACGGACCACACTGAGCTTCACTCATCTCCTCAGTCCCTGTGTCTGGGATGTTCCAGCTCCTGCCAGTATGGAATGCCTTCCCAAGGGGAATGGCTTGAACCTGCCCGAGGGGAGACTGAGCTGAGCTCTTAGGCAGAAGCTCTTCCCTGGGAGGGTGCTGAGGCGCTGGCACAGGGTGCCCAGAGAAGCTGTGGCTGCCCCATCCCTGGCAGTGCTCAACAGTGCTTGGAGCAACCTGCTCCAGTGGAAGGGGTCCCTGCCCATGGATCTAGATGAGTTTTAAGGTCTTTTCCCACCCAAACCACTCTGTGGTTCCATGATTCCCTATGGAATATCTGGTGTCCAAACAATGTCCCCTGAACCCAGTTTACCCAACTGAGTGAGCCCAGGGGAGGTTGCTTTCTGTCAGCACAGCTTGTTGCTGGCCAAGCCCAGGAGGATGAACTCTTGCTCCTTCCAACCACATCCCTAAGGATGTGGCCGTGGCCCCTGGGGTGTCAGAGGGAGGGTGACAGCAGGAATGTGGCATCTCCCCCATGTGCTGCAGCACGGAGCTGGTGACACCCAGGTGCTGGGAGAGAAGCTGTTGTGCAGCAGCTGCCCTGGGCTGGGGTGGCAGGAGAGCTTCACCCCAAAGCACAGGCCTGCAGTGGGAAGCTGAAGTCCCTCACAAGGAAATCCAGTGGCTTTTATCATCCTAAAATGCCCAAAGCCTCCAGATTCACAGTGTCTGCTCTGAAATCAGCCCTTTTAGCTTCATGTCAGGTGGTTGGAGCTGATGCTAACCCAGAAGTAAATTGCTTTTCTGAACTGGGTTACAAAGGCAAGTCTGTATTAGCCCACATATCGACTGATTCCTGCCCAAATTACCCAGCTTGCTCGACCTTCTGCTTCACAAAGTAGCCTTTGAACCAAATCCTGTTGTAGCCAAGCCTAGAAATAGTAAGGAGAAGAGATGAGCAGATGTCCTGGCTGCTCTTTGATGAGAAGAGACAAGCGAAGTCTCTCGTCATCTTGCAGGGACACAGAACAGCCTGGTTCCGATCCACTCGGGTCACTTCATAGTGTCCCAGTGCATTTGGAGGCTGCTTTTGACATCAGCCTGCATCAAACTTGAACCAGCATCAATGTGAGCCTGCCTGGTGCTGGCCTTGCAGCGATGGAAGGAGAAGGTCAGCAGTGGGGTGAGCAGGAGGGCTGGGCCACAGTGGCTGGAGCTTTGGGTGCCTGCCCCAGCTTTGCTGGTGGCTGGTGGGTGCCCCGGGGCAGCTGTGTCCTTTGTGTGTGTGCAGCAGGTCTCTGAGCAGGGGCTGTCTCTCCTCCCTGATGGAGCTCAAGTGCTGAGTGCAGGTCTGGGGTCCTCCATGTGGGAAGGACACAGAGCTGCTGGAGCAAGTCCAGAGGAGGCTGTGGGGCTGGAGCAGCTCCCATAGGAGCCAGGCTGAGAGAGCTGGGCTGGGGCAGCCTGGAGAAGAGAAGGCTCCTGAAGGGGAGACCTGAGAGCAGCTCCAGTGCCTGAAGGGGCTGCAGGAAAGCTGGAGAGGGGCTTGGGACAAGGGATGCAGGGACAGGCCAAGGGGAATGGCTTGAACCTGATAGAGAGGGGAGACTGAGATGAGCTCTGAGGCAGAAGCTCTTCCCTGTGAGAGTGCTGAGGCGCTGGCCCAGGGTGCCCAGAGAAGCTGTGGCTGCCCCATCCCTGGCAGTGCTCAAGGCCAGGTTGGACACAGGGGTTTGGAGCATCCTGCTCCAGTGGAAGGGGTCCCTGCCCGTGGCTTTAGATGAGCTTTAAGGTCCCTTCCAACCCAAACCAGGCTGGGATTCTGTGATTTGCAGCTCTGTTGTTGGCCTCCATCTCCATAGGTTTGAGCTGAAAAAAGCATCAGTCAGTTGAGGGCTTCTCCCATGACCACGTTTTGGTGCAGCCTCTGAATTACTTACAGAAAGAACAAGGTGACTCTATCAAAATCTGCATTTCAAAGTGGGCAGCAAACAAAGGCTGGTGCTGGTTTAGGGCTGACAGCTACAAGGTCCTGCCTGGGAACGCCGGGATGGGTCCCACTCCAAAGTGGAATAGCCCTGTCCCAAGGGATTTGCTTTTCTCTGGTGGTTTGAATGAGATGCTGAGAGGCCACGGGAATGATAATGGAATATCTGAGTCAGTGAGCTCAAGCCTTTCCCAAGGGAAGCGTGGCCTGAGCAGCTCCTGCAGGCAGAGCAGTGACCCTGTCCGTGGGGTGAGAAGCACAGTGCAGCGAAGGGAGGGAGGACCCAGGTGTCTGGTGGGAGGAATCCTGGCTTTTCCTGGAGTCACAGAGTGATTCGGGTCCAGCCTGCTCCCGCCTTGGCACCTTCCTTACAAACACATCACGGTTCATCTCCCATCCCTACGCAGAGCATTTCTCACCCCCACTTTAACTCAGTGCCACACAGGCCGACACAGACGGTCCTCAATCAGATCAGCTGCCCCAGCTCCAGCACCATCACCAGCTCCAGAGGCCTGCAGGGTCTCCTGCTCTGTGAAGCAGCAGAATGGATACCCCTTAAGCCATCCCACACCCTCCCACCACAGATGTTGAGCACAATTGAAGTTGGATGGGTAAGAACAATGAAAGCAGGGGATTAGTGTGCTTACATGGGCTGCTCGGAGCATTAATAGAACAATCTCCTTGTTTATGGTGACATATCAACCCTAATCCTGCAGGAATAAGTAACAGTTCATTAGAGGGAGGCCGGGGGATTACTGGTGGAGTTAGGACACAAGGGCCAGGTTGGAGCAGCCTGCTCCAGTGGAAGGAGTCCCTGCACGGGGCTTTAGATGAGTTTTAAGGTCCCTTCCCACCCAAACCATTCCAGGATTCCCTGATTCTCCAGGCTGGCAGCCAGAGCCAGTGGCTCCAGCTTCCCTCTGCTTCCCAAAGAAAATGGGATTCAAGGAGCCTCTGCTGGGTTTGGAGGAGGAAGGGTTAAACCATGGTCAATAATCCACCACAAATGGAAGCCTGGGAGGAGGAGGAGGAGGATCAACATCTGGTGCATGGGGCTGACTCAGGCAGAGCACAGGTTAAGCACAGAGCTGCTGTGGCTAATCCAAGGGGATACCCAGCCTGACCCACTTACCCAGTTCGAGTCAGCCCTGCACTGGTGCAGCCCTCCCTGGGTACTGGCCTCTGGGTAGGGGGAGGCTGGACCAGCCCCAGGTCCTCCTCCCTGCACAGAGAGGGAGGGGTTGGAGATGGAGCTGTCAGGGCAGGTCCTGCAGGTGCTTTGATGCTCACCCTGTCAGGGGCATTCCCAGCCGGAGCTGGGATGCAGTGGTGGGTGCCCACGTGTTCCTCGCAGGATCCTGGGGTTCTGGGGAAGAGCAGCAAGAGGTTCCCTGTGTGGAACTTGGGATGCCTGAGGAATGCCTGCAAATGGAGCTGGAGGAGGGATGGCTCCACTGCTGTGATCACAGTGACCAGCACAGGCAGTGCTCCTGTACCCCCCTTAGGAACCAGCTGAGCCCCCCCACAATGCATGATTCTCATGGTGGCGAGATCATGGAATGGTTTGGGGTGGAAGAGACCTTAAAGCTCATCTGAAGCCCCGGGCAGGGACCCCTTCCACTGGAGCAGGATGCTCCAACCCCTGTGTCCAACCTGGCCTTGAGCACTGCCAGGGATGGGGCAGCCACAGCTTCTCTGGGCACCCTGTGCCAGCGCCTCAGCACCCTCCCAGGGAAGAGCTTCTGCCTAAGAGCTCAGCTCAGTCTCCCCTCTCTATCAGGTTCAAGCCATTCCCCTTGTCCTGTCCCTGCATCCCTTGTCCCAAGCCCCTCTCCAGGTTTTCTGCAGCCCCTTCAGGCACTGGAGCTGCTCTGAGGTCTCCCCTTCACGCAGCAGAGGGGGAGCATCCCCTCCCTGACCTGCAGCTCACGCTCTGGGGGTTCTGATGCAATCCCCAGAACAAGACACGGGGTTGAACCTCTCTGTGTGTGTGCAGCCCCAGGAGCTGTGATGAGTGGCCCCCAATGGAGCTGTGTCCCATGGCATTCCCTCACTGCAGTCCCCAGCACCAGGGCTGCAGCTCGGGAGGCAGCTGAAGGCTCTGCAGAGCCACAGCAACGCTCCCACATAGGCTCTGGTGTTACCAGGAGGCTGGTTTCTCTGGCAATGCGGCCAGTCTCTAGGTTGACTCATTCCTTCACTCTGCTGTGGGGAACTGAGCAGGGATGCTTTAAACCCCATGGGACGAAACCTGGGGGTGCCCCACAGCAGGGGCCTTCCCCACGCAGGGGTCTGCACCTGCCTGGCTCAGCCTGGAGCAGAGAAGGCTGCAGGGAGACCTTGGAGCAGCTCCCAGTGCCTACAGGGGTTGAGGTCCCTCCAACCCAAACCTCTCCAGGCTTCCATGATCGTGTTCCAGCAGCCCAGAGCTGGAGCAGCAGCAGGAGGGGATGCTTGGTTTGTGCTCCAGACGAGGCCAGCCCCACGCAGCCGGGATTCTTTGCTGCCAAAGGGGTTGGCTCTCAGGGCTGGGGACTTCAGCCGTGTCCATAGAAGGCTTTTGAGCTGCACCCCAGCATTCCAGAACGGGACTCCCCAGGCTGTCAGTGCTTCACCTGGCTCTGCTCCTAGGGATGGAACAGGAGCGGAAGCAGATTTGGGCTCACACTGAACCGTTGTAGATTCTCATTTGTGGAGCCATTCACTTGGCTTCAGAGGTCAGACTTGTGCCTAAGTCTCAAACTGAGCCGTTCAGTGGGGGCTGGCCCCCAGAATCCCTGAAGTTCCCTTGGGAGGTCCTGCAGGGACTGGGATGCAGCGGAGCATGTGCTCCGGCATTGTGCTGCCTGGGGGGCAGCTGTGGGAATGGGCAGTGCCAGAGGTTTCCACAGGGCTCAGTTAGAGCTGGAGCTGGTCTGAGGAGGCTGGGGATGGGAGGAAGGTGGGGATGGGAGGAAAGTGGGGATGGGAGGAAGGTGGGGACGGGAGGAAGGTGAGGACGGGAGGAAGGTGAGGACGGGAGGAAGGTGGGGATGAGAGGAAGGTGGGGATGGGAGGAAGGTGGGGATGAGAGGAAGGTGGGGATGGGAGGAAGGTGGGGATGAGAGGAAGGTGGGGATGGGAGGAAGGTGAGGATGGGAGGAAGGTGGGGATGAGAGGAAGGTGGGGATGAGAGGAAGGTGGGGATGGGAGGAAGGTGAGGATGGGAGGAAGGTGGGGATGAGAGGAAGGTGGGGATGGGAGGAAGGTGAGGATGGGAGGAAGGTGGGAATGAGAGGAAGGTGGGGATGGGAGGAAGGTGAGGATGGGAGGAAAGTGGGGACGGGAGGAAGGTGAGGACGGGAGGAAGGTGGGGACGGGAGGAAGGTGAGGACGGGAGGAAGGTGAAGATGGGAGGAAGGTGAGGATGGGAGGAAAGTGGGGACGGGAGGAAAGTGGGGACGGGAGGAAGGTGAGGACGGGAGGAAGGTGAGGACGGGAGGAAGGTGAAGATGGGAGGAAGGTGAGGATGGGAGGAAGGTGGGGATGGGAGGAAGGTGAGGATGGGAGGAAAGTGGGGACGGGAGAAAGGTGGGGATGGGAGGAAGGTGGGGATGGGAGGAAGGTGAGGATGGGAGGAAGGTGAGGATGGGAGGAAGGTGGGGATGGGAGGAAAGTGGGGATGGGAGGAAGGTGAGGATGGGAGGAAGGTGGGGATGGGAGGAAAGTGGGGATGGGAGGAAAGTGGGGATGGGAGGAAAGTGGGGATGGGAGGAAAGTGGGGATGGGAGGAAGGTGGGGATGGGAGGAAAGTGGGGATGGGAGGAAAGTGGGGATGGGAGGAAGGTGGGGATGGGAGGAAGGTGGGGATGGGAGGAAGGTGGGGATGGGAGGAAGGTGAGGACGGGAGGAAGGTGGGGATGGGAGGAAGGTGGTGGTGGGAGGAAGGTGGGGATGGGAGGAAGGTGGGGATGGGAGGAAGGTGAGGACGGGAGGAAGGTGGGGACGGGAGGAAGGTGGGGACGGGAGGAAGGTGGGGACGGGAGGAAGGTGAGGACGGGAGGAAGGTGAAGACGGGAGGAAGGTGAGGATGGGAGGAAAGTGGGGATGGGAGGAAGGTGGGGATGGGAGGAAGGTGGGGATGGGAGGAAGGTGGGGATGGGAGGAAGGTGGGGATGGGAGGAAGGTGGGGATGGGAGGAAGGTGGGGACGGGAGGAAGGTGGGGATGGGAGGAAGGTGGGGATGGGAGGAAGGTGGGGATGGGAGGAAGGTGGGGATGGGAGGAAGGTGGGGATGGGAGGAAGGTGAGGCTGAGGAGCTGGGCAGTGCCCCAGGGTACCCAGGGGGCTGCTTTGCCCTGGCTGTGCCGTGGCACGGATGCCTCAGCGGGAGAGTTCCACCCTGCCCCTTCCTGCCCCATCCTCCCCGCAGGAAGGCCGAGGGGGAGCAGCAAACCCAGCCTGGAGCTGCTCTTCCTGCCTTTGTTCACCAGCTCCTGGGGCGCTGCCTTTTCCCTTGGGAAGATGAGTCCTGAGCCCAGGTCCAGGGCTCGAGGCCGTTGCGCCCCGCGGGCTGAGGAGCTGCCCCGCTCCCCGCTCACCTTCCCTTTGCTTCGGCAGCTTCCTGGAGGAGGTCACAGCCTCGGGGTTCCGCGGCCGCAGCACCGAGGGCTCGCAAGCAGCACCCAGGTCCAGCAGCAGGCGCTGAGCGCGGGGGCCTCATCCGGAGCTTCCACAGCCCCAGCACATGGACTTGGAGCAGGAGCCGGTGTTCCTGCGCTGCCGCCACCGCTGCGGTGGCCCCCAGGCACGGCAGGAGCCTTCATGGACCACGAGCAGCACGGGGGCAGGCACTGCTGGAGCTGGGGCAGGACATGGCCCAAGGTGCAGCACGAGCACGGCTCTGCATGGGTGGTGGTCACTGAACCGCTGCAGCTCTCCCCTGACCTGGCAGGCGCGTGGTGTGAGTCCCCTCCTGCACATCTCCTGTGTGCACCCCTGGACGGGGAGCTGGGGGCACCAGGAGGCCCTTGCTCACTTGTGTGTACATTTGGAGTCCTATTAAATAACCCCTTTGACCGAAGCTCTTGTCTCTTCAGTGAGTCCTCATAAGGGAGAATTACATCCTTAATCCTCTTTAGTCACTTCTGTGTGCCTTAAGAACCCAACACAATTCCGTGCCCTGGGTTTCACTCCCATGTTCCGAGGGGGAAAAGTGGTGGGATTTCTTTTTAACACTAACAGGTGTTCCAGCAGCAACGGAACCTGTTGGATGTGAGAAGAGTCAGAATCAAGATCAGACTCATTTGGCTGGGAGGGAGCTGAAAGCTCATCTGCAGCCACAGGCAGGGACCCCTTCCACTGGAGCAGGATGCTCCAAGCCCCTGTGTCCAACCTGGCCTTGGGGCAGCCACAGCTTCTCTGGGCACCCTGTGCCAGCGCCTCAGCACTCTCCCAGGGAAGAGCTTCTGCCTAAGAGCTCATCTCAGTCTCCCCTCGGGCAGGTTAAAGCCATTCCCCCTTGGCCTGTCCCTGCATCCCTTGTCCCAAGCCCCTCTCCAGCTTTCCTGCAGCCCCTTCAGGCACTGGAGCTGCTCTCAGGTCTCCCCTTCAGGAGCCTTCTCTTCTCCAGGCTGCCCCAGCCCAGGTCTCTCAGCCTGGCTCTAGAGCAGAGCTGCTCCAGCCCCTGCTCATCCCCATGCCCTCCTCTGGCCTCGCTCCAGCAGCTCCCCGTCCCTGTGGTGCTGCTGCCCAGCCCTGGACTCAGCACCACGGGGTTCTTGCTCCCTTTGCACACTGCAGCCACAATTGGGCTTTCTTCAATTCCCAGCCACTGGGCTTTGCTCTTCCAGAGCTCCCTGCCCTGCCAGAGGATGCAGGGGTCGTGCTCCAGGTAACTTTAACCCATGGTGTTCCTGGGTGTTCATTTACCTTCTGGGGGCTCTTTAACTGATGGGATGGGATGCGCCGGGCTGAGGAGCAGCTCCAGGGGCCTCCTCTGCTGTCTTAGGAAGATTCCCTTTTCCTGCCTGGAAGGAAAGGCGTTTGGTGCCTCTGCTTTAGGGCGTCATGGACACAAGTCCTCCCCCACTGAAGAGTCCCTTTCCCAGGGCATTTTCTCATGGAAAAAGCGCTGAGCTGGAAAGGAACCAGCAGAGCCCATGGTGGGAGGTGGGAGGATGCTCGGGGAGGCCGGTTCCTTTATCACACTTGTGTTGTTCCTGTGCTCGGAGCAGGAGGGGGGAGGCTCAGCCATTCATCTCCTTCCCTTGGCACAGTGACTGATGCAGACGGAGATGTATTGGGAATTGCAGAGCGGGAAAGGGCTTTGTGATCTCTTCCCTTGGCCACGGCTTCCAGGGGCAGGAACGGGAGACGGGAGGGTGGCTCGTGCTGTTTCCCTGCCCTGCAGCGTGCAGGTGGTGTGGGGACGGGATGAGCCTGCAGAGCAAAGGGAGGCGATGCCCCTGCGCCGGGCCGAAGGTGGACAAGGGAGATGTCAGAGCCAAGGCCAAGCGTGGCAGCGCTGAACCCGCTGCAGCCCCGTCCTGCCTGGGGGGATTGGGTTTCACATCACAGCTCAGAACGGTTCCGTGCAGCAAATACCCGGGGGGGGGAGAAAAATCCCTTTTTGTTCCCGGCTTTTCGCTGAGACCGAAGGGGTTTTACGGGCTCAGGAGGGATTTGCTCTGGTTCTGTGAGCCGTGTGCTGGGCACTGAATGGTGCTGCCTGAAACGAGTGGGGCTGGTCCCAGCGGGGGGGAATGAAGCCATCCCGGCGGGAGCCTTGTGCGGGACAGCAGAGCTCGGGAGCACTGCGGGACCCGAGCATCCCTCCTGGAGCTGAGACCTGGCCTTGCTCAGCCTGGGGAAGGGGAGAGAAGAGGAGGAGGAGGAGGAGGAGGAGGAGGAGGAGAGAGGAGGCCAGAGGCAGGTTCCAGCCCCAGCTCTGACTCTGGTTCTGCTGAGCTGGAATCCCTGTGGCATTGCAGGTACTTCATGAGCACACGGACACGAGGACACGGACACAGCCTGACCTGCTCCTGCTGCTCCCGAAAGGGAGAGGAGAGGAGAGGAGAGGAGAGGAGAGGAGAGGAGAGGAGAGGAGAGGAGAGGAGAGGAGGGTGATGGCCCGTCAGGGGACCTTCAGCATTCCCAGGGGGAACTCCCCCCCCAGCCCCTTTTCCCAGACAAAAGCTCTGCCGTTGTCTCCAGGGTCCAGGAATCCCCACTGAACCCAAGTCATCCCCAAGCAGCAGTTCCCCACTCGCTCTCCAGAGGCACCATTCACTGGGGGGTGTGTGTGTGTGTTAAGCACATCAGTAAAAGGGTGTTCGTCGTCCTGCTCCTGCACCAAGGGGGTATTTGGGTAACTCTTTAGTGTGGATCAGCACCGGGAGCAGGATTGCACCATCAGGGCTGGGAGCGCAAAGGGGATGCGGGAGCACAGCAGCACGGGAGGATGCAGAGCACGGCTCAGCTCCGGCCCCTGTTCCAAGGTCCTTTCCTTTCCCTCCCCTGGCTCCCTGCCCCTGTCCCAAGCACAATGATGTTGCTGTGCTCTCTGTAACCAAATCCCAGACCCTGATATCGCCATTCCTGCAACTCCATTGCTCCCTGCACCCAGAGAGGGAAGAGGAGCTCAGCCCCAGGCTCAGGCCCCGTTCAAAGGATGGGACCCGCAGCTCCTGCACCCACAGCATGGTCCAGGTTGCTCCCACAAGTGGCTTTTCCTGCGGGATGAGTTATTAGGTACATTTGGTGTATCCTGCATCCACAATAAACCCACACTGCCTCTGGGAACCCTAATTGGAAAAGAAATGGTCCTGGACCACAGTTCCCCAAAGGATGCTCAGCTCTGGGTGAGCTGTTGAGCAGTTCCTAAAGGACTAAATCCTTCCATGAGCTATTCCGGTGAGTGAGATCCACCGGTGGCACTGTGGGCATGAGGCCACATCCCCTGGGAATCAAATCAGACAGGGCTTGAGACAGCTGGGATGGGGATGGGGATGGGGATGGGGATGGGGACAGGGACAGGGATGGGGACAGGGATGGGGATAGGGACAGGGATGGGGACAGGGACAGGGATGGGGATGGGGACAGGGATGGGGACGGGGATGGGGATGGGGACGGGTACGGGGATGGGGATGGGAATGGGGACAGGGACGGGGATGGGGATGGGGATGGGGACGCGGATGGGGATGGGGATGGGGACGGGTACGGGGATGGGGATGGGAATGGGGACAGGGACGGGGATGGGGACAGGGACGGGGATGGTGATGGGGATTGGGATGGGGATGGGGATGGGAATGGGAGCGGGGACAGGGATGGGGACGGGGACAGGGATGAGAAGCAGATCCATACAGGAAACTCCACTGGTGCAAACGTGTCTAAAGGGGGCCACAGCCCCTCCATCCCTCCCAGCCCCATCAGTCCAGGGGGAGCAATACCCAGGGGCAGTCCCAGCACTGGGAATGTCTCTGCCTGTTTCCAGTATGGAAACCGGAGCTGGGCTCCCTCCTATCTCCCTTCCTCCCATGCAAAGTGTTGATGTTTCCAGAGCTGAATCACTGCCACATCCCTGACGAACGTGACTCACTGCTGTTACTGCCTGAGGCTCCAACCACAACAGCGCCAGGATTCCCACTGGAGCTCAGTTCCTCCTCCTTGGGATGGGGCTGCAGGTGCTGGTGTGGGTGCACGGCAGCTTCCCTGGCGGGGGAATGGGAAGGGGTCGGGAGCACAGAGCAGCACCAAGGGCAAGGGGAGGCCTCCCCGTGGTGACGGCACCGCCGTGACAAACAGTGGGGGCAGCCACTGGGGTGCTGTGACCTGGGTAAGCAGCCCCTATGTGAAATGGGGAATGTGACCCAAGGAACGGGGTGGGAAGTGTAGAGCTGAGGCTTGATGGGGACTCTGCAATTCCAGTGGCTGGGAAGGATCCTCTCCATCCACTTCCCGAGCCCCAAGAGGCGCCTCGTGGTCGGACTTTCAGCCCCTAAATCCCTGGATAAAGCCCCCAGCACAGCCCTGGACTCGGAGTTCATCTGGGAAGCACCAGTGGTGCGGGGCCCTGGTGACTGCAGACGGGACGGGAAGCACAGGGCAGTTATTCCAGTGTTATTCCATGAACCGGAACATTCCATCATGCAGCGAGAGCCTGCGAAGGGCACCGGGAGCAACGTGTGCTGCTGTGACTGTGCCCCAGCTCTGGGGCACCTGCGTGGAGGCAGCACGGGAGCATCCGGACACCGCTGAGCTCCATTGGAACTGCGACTGATCCCAAAGCCGTCGCCATCGCCATGCTGGAAAAGGGGAACCGAGGCACAGGCGTCAGCGCGGGGCGACCCTCGGAGCCGTTCCTCCTCCCTCCCTTTCCACAGGGAATGCCCCCCCCTCCCTTTGCACAGTGCTTTGGTTTGTCCCACCGAGCACGGGGGCACAAAACCCTCCCAGACGCAGTTCCCGCTGCCGGGAAGTTCGGTGGTGACCTGGCACATGAGCAGGGACATGGAGCAGGGACATGGGCAGGGACATGGAGCAGGGACATGGAGCAGGGACATGGAGCAGGGACATGGAGCAGGGACACAGGGACATGGGCAGGGACATGGAGCAGGGACATGGAGCAGGGACATGGAGCAGGGACATGAGCAGGGACATGGAGCAGGGCACACATGGGTCATGGATCAGGGCACCCATGGGACACCCATGGATCACAGCTCAGGGCACCCATGGGACAGCCATGGGCCACAGCTCAGGGCACCCATAGGGCAGCCATGGATCACAGTGCAGGGCACCCACTGGACACCCATGGATCATGGCACCTATGGGTCTCAGCTCAGGGCACCCATAGGGCACCCATGGGTCACGGCTCAGGGCACCCATAGGACACCCATGGATCACGGCTCAGGGCACCCATAGGACACCCATGGATCACAGCTCAGGGCACCCACAGGACACCCATGGGTCTCAGCTCAGGGCACCCACAGGACACCCATGGGTCTCAGCTCAGGGCACCCATAGGGCACCCATGGATCACGGCTCAGGGCACCCACAGGACACCCATGGGTCACGGCTCAGGGCACCCATGGGACACCCATGGGTCTCAGCTCAGGGCACCCATGGGACAGCCATGGATCACAGTGCAGGGCACCCACTGGACACCCATGGGTCACAGCTCAGGGCACCCATAGGGCAGCCATGGATCACAGTGCAGGGCACCCACTGGACACCCATGGATCATGGCTCAGGGCACCCATGGGTCACGGCTCAGGGCACCCATAGGACACCCATGGATCATGGCTCAGGGCACCCATAGGACACCCATGGGGTCACGGCTCAGGGCACCCATAGGACACCCATGGATCACGGCTCAGGGCACCCATAGGACACCCATGGATCACGGCTCAGGGCATCCATAGGACACCCATGGGTCACAGCTCAGGGCACCCATAGGACACCCATGGGTCACAGCTCAGGGCACCCACAGGACACCCACGGGTCTCAGCTCAGGGCACCCATAGGACACCCATGGGTCACAGCTCAGGGCACCCATAGGACACCCATGGACCACAGCTCAGGGCACCCATAGGACACCCATGGGTCACAGCTCAGGGCACCCATAGGGCACCCATGGATCACAGCTCAGGGCACCCATAGGACACCCATGGTTCACAGCTCAGGGCACCCATAGGACACCCATGGTTCACAGCTCAGGGCACCCACTGGACACCCATGGGTCTCAGCTCAGGGCACCCATAGGGCACCCATGGATCACAGCTCAGGGCACCCACAGGACACCCATGGGTCTCAGCTCAGGGCACCCATAGGGCACCCATGGATCACAGCTCAGGGGACCCACAGGACACCCATGGGTCTCAGCTCAGGGCACCCATAGGGCACCCATGGATCACGGCTCAGGGCACCCACAGGACACCCATGGATCACAGCTCAGGGCACCCATAGGGCACCCATGGGTCACAGCTCAGGGCACCCACAGGACACCCATGGATCACAGCTCAGGGCACCCATAGGGCACCCATGGATCACAGCTCAGGGCACCCATAGGGCACCCATGGGTCTCAGCTCAGGGCACCCATAGGGCACCCATGGATCACGGCTCAGGGCACCCACAGGACACCCATGGATCACAGCTCAGGGCACCCATAGGGCACCCATGGGTCACAGCTCAGGGCACCCACAGGACACCCATGGATCACAGCTCAGGGCACCCATAGGGCACCCATGGGTCTCAGCTCAGGGCACCCATAGGGCACCCATGGGTCACAGCTCAGGGCACCCATAGGGCACCCATGGGTCTCAGCTCAGGGCACCCATAGGGCACCCATGGATCACGGCTCAGGGCACCCACAGGACACCCATGGATCACAGCTCAGGGCACCCATAGGGCACCCATGGGTCACAGCTCAGGGCACCCACAGGACACCCATGGATCACAGCTCAGGGCACCCATAGGGCACCCATGGATCACAGCTCAGGGCACCCATAGGGCACCCATGGGTCTCAGCTCAGGGCACCCATAGGGCACCCATGGATCACGGCTCAGGGCACCCACAGGACACCCATGGATCACAGCTCAGGGCACCCATAGGGCACCCATGGGTCACAGCTCAGGGCACCCACAGGACACCCATGGATCACAGCTCAGGGCACCCATAGGGCACCCATGGGTCTCAGCTCAGGGCACCCATAGGGCACCCATGGGTCACAGCTCAGGGCACCCATAGGGCACCCATGGGTCTCAGCTCAGGGCACCCATAGGGCACCCATGGATCACGGCTCAGGGCACCCACAGGGCACCCATGGGTCACAGCTCAGGGCACCCATAGGGCACCCATGGGTCACAGCTCAGGGCACCCACAGGACACCCATGGATCACAGCTCAGGGCACCCATAGGGCACCCATGGATCACAGCTCAGGGCACCCACAGGACACCCATGGGTCACAGCTCAGGGCACCCATAGGGCACCCATGGGTCACAGCTGAGGGCACCCACAGGACACCCATGGGTCTCAGCTCAGGGCACCCACAGGACACCCATGGGTCTCAGCTCAGGGCACCCATAGGACACCCATGGGTCACAGCTGAGGGCACCCACAGGACATCCATGGTTCACAGCTCAGGGCACCCATAGGGCACCCATGGGTCACAGCTCAGGGCACCCACAGGACACCCATGGATCACAGCTCAGGGCACCCATAGGGCACCCATGGGTCGCAGTTCAGGGCACCCATAGGGCACCCATGGGTCTCAGCTCAGGGCACCCACAGGACACCCATGGGTCGCAGCTCAGGGCACCCATAGGACACCCATGGGTCACAGCTCAGGGCACCCACAGGACACCCATGGTTCACAGCTCATGGCACCCACAGGACACCCATGGATCACAGCTCAGGGCACCCATAGGACACCCATGGGTCTCAGCTCAGGGCACCCACAGGACACCCATGGGTCGCAGCTCAGGGCACCCACAGGACACCCATGGATCACAGCTCAGGGCACCCATAGGGCACCCATGGGTCTCAGCTCAGGGCCCCGTGCAGGCTCTCTCGGCGCGGCCCCGCTGCCCGCTCGGCGCAGACAAAGGCGCAGCCGGGCCCGGGGCGCTGCGCTGGCCCCGCGCGGTGCAGCCCAGACGTCACCGGCGCAGGGCTATAGATGGAGCTCGGGAGCCCCGGGCCGCGCAGTGCGAGCCCGGCGGAGCTGCGCGATGGTGGCGCTGGGGGTGCCGGGGGGGGGATGCTCGGGCTCCATGGCTGAGGACGCGCTGGGGACCCGGGCGCCCCTGCCTGTACCCGGAGAGCTGCTGTAACCCCGCTGCGGACACCCAGGCCTTGCCCTCCGCGCTGCCCAGCCAAGGGGAGGCCCCTGTCCGCATCCCCCGCCCCGCTCCATCGCCCTCCAGTGCGGAGCACCGAGGAATGATGAAGAAAACCAACCCTGCCAAAAGGGTGAGTCCATGGGGATGCGCTGGGGGAGGCTCGGGGGGGGGGGGGGGCTGTGGTTCCCTTTGCCTCTGCTCCCTTTGCCTTGCGACACCCCCCCCCCCCCCTCCCCGGACCCCAACCAGATGGAAACAAACCCAAAGGCAGCCCCCGGTCTCCAGGGCCTCTCCTTCCTCCTGGATCCAGCGGGAGATGCTGTTTGCTGGGCGGTGCGGAGCAGTTTCCCTTTCGGATCGCATCTCCGGGTGCCTGCTCCGCGCCGTGGGTCCGTGTGCGCTGTGCCCACGGACCTCGGCCCCGCTCGTGGAGAGCCCCCAGGCACAAGCCCCACGGATCCCACCTCCAGCATGAACCGTGCCTATAAAAGGCTCAAAGCTGCATTTTTCCCTGCAGTAACCCCCAAAGAGCCCGTTGGAATTCTCCTCCTCTTCCTCTTTCCACGGGCAAAGGCACCGTGGATGAGCTGGATCCAGCACAACGGCCTTATATAAGGCACGGAGGGAAACCCTGCCTTGTCCTCCCCGTATCCCTGTTGTCGCTCCATGTCTGCGGCAGGAAAAGCCCACGGCGAGAGGATGCAGCCGAGGCCCCGGCTCCCACTTTGGGTGCAGAGAAGGGGCCGGAGGGAGCCGAGGCCGAAGTTGGGCTTGGGGGGGTGGGGGGGGGGGTGGCGGGAGGGGGGGGGGGGGCAGGGGGTGAAGGCAGGGATGTGACCGCTCTCCCCCCGTTCCCTCCCGTGCGTCTCCGTGGCAGGGGCAGCAGGATGGGACCCAGCCGCCCGCGCCGCCGGAGAAGGTCGGGTGGGTGCGGAAATACTGCGGGAAAGGCATCTTCCGGGAGCTGTGGAAGCCCCGGTACGCGGTGCTGAAGGGGGACCAGCTCCACATCTCGGACAAGGAGGTAGGCTCGGCCCCGCGCTCCCCCCCCGGCACCGGCCTTCTGCGTACGCAAAGCGGCCCCAGCGCCAGGCGGGATGCGGGAGGTGTCCGGGGGGGGGTCCCCGGGTTGCCCTGGCAGCCCTGCCCCGGGGACGCGCTCCCGCATGGGAGGATTCCCTTAGGAAGGGTTCAAGCCTCGTCCTTCCTCCGTGGAAGCGGCAGCTCCCGTCTGTGCCTGTCCTCCGGCGTTAAGTTCCCAGCCGCCGCTCTGCTCCGTTAGGGAAGAGCTGTCGCCTCCCGGCTGGAATCGGGGCATTCAGGGGTCCCTTATCTTGTGATTCCCCCTCCCCGGGGCCTCTGGGGGGACATTTAACGATGGATTCAACACCTTGTTGAAGAACGTTCCCCCTTCTCCTCCCCCTCCGCGCTCCGGCCAGGACCGGGATTTAACGCGCTGCTCCCATTAGCCCTAATTGGATGTGAGCGTCGGGCTGAGCTGCCGGCTGGGATCCATCCGGCTGTCCCTGCCTGGAGGAATCCAGCAGGAAGGAATCCCCCCGGCAGCAGCGTTCCTCCCTCCCATCCATCTCCCTGTGGAACTCATCGCTAGCTCCAGGAGAGGCACAGGGGCAGACCGGAGCCAGGACAGGGAAAAGGAGCAGGGGGGGTTCCCCCTGGAAGCGGGGGTGATTCCCGGTTGTCCGGATGTTACCAGTTTAGGATGTGGAGGGATAACAGGACCCAGAGCGTGCTTTGATTCAGAGGCTCAGTGAATCCCGGGACGTGGCAAAGCGCAGCTGGGGCAGGGGCTGGGAGAGCACAGCCTAAAGCAGACTGAGCGCCCCTGTGCTTAGCTGGGGGCTGGCGTTCCACAGCTCATTCCCGTTCCCCTCTTGGGTGCTCCAGAACCGGAGGCACACACAGGTGTAGGGAATAAACGTTGTCTGCAGGCTGGGAATGCTCGGGGAGGCTTAGAGGCAGAAACGGGTTTGGAGCTGGTGCTGGTGGAGCCAGGAGCTGGAACAGAAGCTCCCATGAGCAAGGCCAGGTGATGGAGGTGGAGTGAGATGATCTGAAGGTCCTTTCCCACCCAAGTCATTCCATGATGCTGTGATAAGGAGCTGCCTGCTTGGAGCAGCCTGTGTGGAACTGCTGTGAAGGGACAGGGAATCAGCTGGGGCCGGTAATGGTGAAGTCAGCGCAGGCTGGGCAGATCTCAGCAGGATGCTTCAGGGACGCATCAGGAAGGTGCAGCGTCGGGATGGGTCTGGATGGTGCCCAATGGAGCTGAGATCCACCCCTGGGCTGGCAGGAGGTTGTGTGGGGAGGACTCAGCCCCACACACAGGAACCCCTCAGGGTCCCTGTCCCCCGGCACCAGTGGGCAGGGGCAGGATCCATGTGGGTGAATGGAGGGAGAAAGCGAAGGCAGAACCAGGCTCTGGGGCTGTCAGCACCGGAGGATCCTCCGGGACCCTCCATCTGCATCCCAGACTTGTGCCATGTGGCACAAAGCACCCCCCAGCAGCCTCCCTTTGATGGGAAGTACCCTGGGTCTTGTCTGGGGAAGCAAGAGTGTTTCCCAAGCTCCTGCCCAGCCGCAGTCACCAGCTGGAACGGTGCCGGTTCCATCGGGATGTGCCGGCACTGCTGGCTGGGCGCTGACGGCTCCCTCTGGTACCCCAAGAGTTTGAACCCTGGAGAACCAACTGACAGCAAGAGCTTGGCTAAGGAGAGGGAGAGGCTGTGGAGTTCCCACAGGAACCAGCACCAGGGAAGATGCTCAGGCCCTGAGGGGGCTGCAGGAAAGCTGGAGAGGGGCTTGGGACAAGGGATGCAGGGACAGGACAAGGGGAATGGCTTGAACCTGCCCGAGGGGAGACTGAGCTGAGCTCTTAGGCAGAAGCTCTTCCCTGGGAGGGTGCTGAGGCGCTGGCACAGGGTGCCCAGAGAAGCTGTGGCTGCCCCATCCCTGGCAGTGCTCAAGGCCAGGTTGGACACAGGGCTTGGAGCATCCTGCTCTGGTGGAAGGGGTCCCTGCCATGGCTTTGGATGAGCTTCCAGCTCGCCTCATCCCCTCCCAGGCTGGGATCCCTCGGTTCCACAAGGGAGGTCTCCGTGTCCATCCCTGCCGTGCTCTGAGCCCGCGCTTGGGTTCGCTCCATGGGGCCTGCGGCTGTCGATGGGGGGGAACCCCAAATTCCTCTGCAGCACCACGAGCCCCCTCCTGCCCCGCTCTGGCAGCGCCGTGGTGCCGGGGCCGCCGTGGTGGCAGAGGGGACCTCTGCGAGGGGCTCCGGTGCTGGGCACACGCGGCCGGGAACGCGCGTGTGGGCGCCTGCTCCAAGGCAGAGGGGGTTTAGCAGCACTGGTGGTGGGCAGTGCTCACCTGCCTAAGGAACGGGGCGCCAAGGAAGGGGAATTGTCCGTGCACCCTGCGGAATCCCCTGGGAGTGGGGCAGGCAGTGATGCTGCAGGGGAAGTGCTCGGAGCCGAGCTCCAGTCTGGAACGGGGATGGGATTCCAAGAGGCAGCTCCCAGAGTGCCAATATCCCATCAATACCCACACTGATTCCTGCTGGTTACCAGCCAAAGCAAAGCATCCAGGGCAGGAAGGCCCAGACAAGCTGTGCTGGAGCACAGGGAAACCTCCTCAGGATCCTGTTGCATTCCCGATCTCCTCCAGGCCCGGTCCCTCCCTCCTGCAAGTTTCTGGTCATTGTTCCCTGGTTTCTCTTTGTTCCTGCTTTGCACTTGGGAACCGCGGGCACAGACACAGCCGGGTCCTCGCTTCCCTTTAGGAAGCCCAGGGCTGGGCAGCAGCAGCAGGATCGGGCCCGGGATGAGGAGCTGGGAAGGAGGAAACGCTCCCTGAAGCCTCTTCTTGTTCACTGCCAACAGCGGCGGCTCAGTTGGCACAAGAGCACTGAAGGGCTCCCACTCCTCGTGTGTGCGGCACCGGCAGCCACTGCTGTGCTCTGCATGAGGGGCTCCGTGTGTGTCTGGAGCCCACATCCATGGCCCAGGCGTGCCCTGGGCTGCTCTGTGTGCTCATGGATGTGGTACGGAGGTGATGCCCCTGCTGGGGGCAGCCGGGAGAAGAGAAGGCTCCTGAAGGGGAGACCTGAGAGCAGCTCCAGTGCCTGAAGGGGCTGCAGGAAAGCTGGAGAGGGGCTTGGGACAAGGGATGTAGGGACAGGCCAAGGGGAATGGCTTTAACCTGGTAAGAGAGGGGAGACTGAGCTGAGCTCTTAGGCAGAAGCTCTCCCTGTGCAGTGATCAGGCCAGGGCTCTGTTCCTCAGTCACCAACCTGAGCTCCTGCTGTCCTTGGAGCTGTTTGGAGGGGTTTGGCCCGAGCAGCTCCCCCTGCGATGGGAAACGCTGGAAGTGGATGGGGAAGGGGCAGGAATCAGACGACACCGAGCGTGACGCATCCCTGGGGTGCCCCGGAGGCCCCAGCGTGGCTCGGGGGGAAGCAGGAACCTGCAGACTCAGTCAAGCGAACGTGGGGACAGCATCTGCAGCGTGGTCCCCTCCGCACAGAGGAAGTTTCGCTTCCTCAGGCTGAGCACTTCCACCACAGCGAGGGACAGATTCCGGCAGAGCTCTGCTGAAATCCCGCTGGAATGAGGCAGGGATCCGTGGGGGGGGGGTGTGCGGCACCGGCTCCGGAAGGGCAGGAAGCAGATGGAGCTGGGGCAGAGCCCAGTTTAATGTCCTGGCATCGCAGAGGGGTTTGGGATGGAGGAAACGGAGCTTGGGCAGCACAAGGAGGTGCAAGGCTGGACAGAAATGTGATAACCCAGGGAGGGGAGGTACCCGAGGACCATGGTTCGTGATCCGATGGGACAGCATCACCGCATCCCACAGCACCGGGAGCGCTGCCGTGCCTGGTTCCTGCTGGGATGTGAGGAACGCAGCTCCTCTCCTGGCGCTGCAGCTGTGGCACAGCCCAGCAGAGCACCGAGAGCCCCGGGGCTCACCTGCCTGCAACCTGGCTCAGGTTTAGGTGGTGGGGACACTTTGGGATCCATCCCCGTGCCTGTTTCCCTTCCATGGGGAGGACGCAGAGATGGACATCAGCTGGGAGGGCCACTTCCATACCTGAACAGAAGGCGGCTCCTGGGCCTTCAGGAATAGCTGTGTGGTGGCTGCTTCCCGGTTCTTGGAGGCAGAGAGGGGGGATAGGAGACGAAAGGATGGAGCGGGACCTGCAGTGCCTGTGCGAGTCCAGCTGCTCAGCTTCCCTGGGCCTCAAAAGCTGGTCACAGCACCTAACCAGCATCTGTGTTTAAATCCTGTTGGAAAACTCCTGGGGAATTCCTACAGGCCCTGGGGTATCCATCCCTGCACCTTCCTGAAGCATCCCTTGAAGCCTTCCATGAATGGGACCAAAGCACCGCCGCGATGTGGGCGATCCCTGGGGAATTGTGCCCGGAGCCCCTTGGCGAAGGGAGCGCAGCACGGGGCAGGGATGTGCTGGCTCTGCTTCACCCCCTGCCCCAGCTGTGAGCACAGGCTGCAGCGATGGCACCACGTGAAGCAGGGCAATGCTGAGCTTCACCCTCGAGGCTCCTGTTGAGCTGCTCCAGAGGAGCTGCCAGCACTGATGTGGAGGCTCCTTTGGGCAGCAGATCCAAGCCCCCGTCCTCCCAGCATCCTGGTACCCAGGGTCCTCGCTTGCTGCTGGGGGGAGTTCCTGCTTGTTCTGAGGGTCCACAAGCATCAGTGCTGCGTTTGATCCCTCCTCCTTGCCCCGGTAACTTTGGGGGTGGGAAAGGCAGTGAAATCCCAAAGGAACCTGCAGCAAACCTGGGAGACCGGGATGTCCCAGTTATCCGAATTATGCCCCCTCATTCCAGCAGGTTCAGAGCTGCCACGGTGCAAATCTGCTCTGCATCCCCCCAAAGCCATGAGTGGCACCCCCCAGTAACGGTGCCATTGCTGCATCAGTGTCCTCAGCACCAGGTCTGGGTGCCCGGGTAACACCCGGGAGGCACCAGCACCCATCCTGCACCAGCTGCAGGGTTCTCATGGTGCCTTTGCTGTTTTGCAGGTGAAGGACGAAAAGACCATGCAGGAAGTGTTCGACCTGAGCGATTATGAGAAGTGTGAAGAGCTCAGGAAGTCCAAAAGCAGAAGCAAGAAGAACCACAGCAAGTTCACCCTCGCCCACTGCAGGCAGCCCGGCAACACGGTGCGTGCTGCTCCCAGCCCCACCAGGATGCTCTCGGTGCAGGCCAAGCTGCTCCCAGGTTACCTGCTCCCAGTAGGGCTCCCAGCACGAGGAAGAGGGGGATGGAGCAGCAGGGTTTGTGCTGGGACAGCCCCTGGGGCTCTGGAGCCCCTTCCCTGGGAGCATTCCAGCTTTGGGAAAGGAAAGGTGCTGGAACATGGGCCAGGAGCAAGGGCAAAGCAATTTCCCTGCGGAAGCAGGCAGCTGTGGTTTAGCTGGGTGTGCTCCTCTGTTCTTCCATCAGGGATGCTGATGGGCCCGGGCTTTGCTGCCTGGATTTGGCATGGGAATTGATCCCATCCCCAGATCCCATCCCAACTGATCCTCTCCCAGAGGAAAGCTCCGGAACACTGCTGCCCCGGAACAGGGCTTCCCGTGGGCTGCGGCCCTCTGGAGCCAGCCTTTACACTGCTCCGGCCCTAAGGATCCTGGATGGGGCTCTGAGCAAGCTGCCCCCGTGGAAGCTGTCCCTGCTCATCGCAGGGGTTGGAGCTGGAGGAGCTTTAAGGCCCCTTGCACCCTGTCCTGTCACTGCGTGACTTTAACTCCGGGTGCATCAGAGGACGGGAACCCACCCGTGGGCTCCTTCAGCAGCCCCCGGCCAAGCCGGAGGTGCCCCCGGCTCAGGCTCACGGGAGCAGCAGCTGCCCAGGGAAGCTGCTTCATGGTCTGATGGGGCCAAACCCCAGGCCCTGTGTGGGCAGGAAGGAGGAACTGCAGCCACGGGGGTGAACTGTGGTGCTGAGCTGGGTGCTGGAGGAGCCGTGCCCTGCTCTGCCCCGGAGCCCGCATGCGGGGCTCAGCTCTGCTCTGCACATCCCAGCGGGCCAGGTCCGTGCGGCTTTCCTGTGGGCAGGGACGGGGGAGAGCATCCCTGCAGCCTGAGGAGCCAGCGCTGAGCTCAGCTCCCTCTTTTGCAGGCCCCAAATCTGATCTTCCTGGCTGTGAGTCCCGAAGAGAAGGAATCCTGGATCAACGCCCTCAACTCTGCCATCACCCGGGCGAAAAACCGCATCCTGGACGAGGTGAGCAGGGCGCTGGGCTCCTGGACCCTGGACTTGGCTCAGCTCTGATCTGGGGTGAGGGCTTGGGGCTGCTGGAGCAGCTCCTCCCCTCTCCAGCTCCTATTGGAAAGGGGTGCAGAGCCATGGGGGTTTCTGCCCTCCGACGCAGCCCCGATGGGATGGGTTCGGGGATAGCTGGATCCTCCCTGCGCTGACTGCAGCTGCCCAGGCTCCCCCGGCCCCACTGCGATGCTTTCACTTTGGGATGGTGGCAATGGGCCTGCAATGGTTTCCCAGGGCTTTGGAGAGTCTTTTTCCCTCCCGTCCTCTGCTCGTGCTCGCCAAGAAGCTTTAAGCAGTGGCACCGAATGAAGGAATTGAGGGAAACCCAACATATCCCACAGAGCACCCTCATGGCACCACGTGGGCGTCCCACCTACCCAAGGCACAGGCTGGGGTGAAGAACAGGACCATGTGCATGCAGATCCTTCCCTACTGGTCAAGGATCAAGCCAGGAATGCTGAATCCTGCTTCCTCATCCCTGCGCGGCGCATGCGTTGCCGTCAGGACAAGGCTGGCGCTCCAAAAGGAGGGATGAGCAGAGAGGAGGCATCAGGGCTCTGTGGGACCACACCAGGAGGAGCTTGAGGTTTGCCTCAGGTCTGTGTCGCTCCCTGCGGTCCAGGAGGCCGCTGCCAGGATGCTGTTTGTCCTCCGGGATGCCACACAAAGGCCTGCAGTGAAGGAAAAGGCAGGTCCGAGCAGAGGAAAGGCTTTAGAGCAGGAGGCAGCTCAGAAACAGGGTGTGAAGTGCTCCCGGGAGAGACTGCACCCAAATCCTTACACATCCAACAGGTCAGGAATGGCTTCAGGAGGTCTGATCCCACCAAAGCACAGAGGGGAGGCAGCAGGGAAACGTTCCCGAGGCTCTTCTGAGCTTCCCCCACCCCATTCCCTGCAAACACGGGCATCCTTGTAAGCGCATGGACCAGTGAGGCCAGGGCCAGCGGTGGCCCCTGGGAGCAGTGTGGAGGATGCTGGCCCAGAGGGATGCGGGAGAGGTTCAGCCCCAGCACACGGCCTGGTCCCAGGGAAAGGGAATCCCACGGGAATAAATGAAATAAGGAATGGGATTTGGCTCCACAAAACCCTTCATACTCTGAGAGGTGAACTCGAGGCCTCTCGGAGACCTCAGAGCAGCTCCAGTGGCTAAAGGGGCTACAGGAAGCCTGGAGAGGGGCTTTGGACACAGGGGCTGGAGCTGGGTGGGCTTTGGGGTCCCTTCAAGCCAGCGCAGCGCGTGCCATAATGGAACAGGCACCAGGAGCGGCCCCGGGTGCTCCCGTCTTTGTCCCCGCAGGTCACTGTGGAAGAGGACAGTTTCCTCGCCCACCCAACGCGGGACAGAGCCAAAATCCAGCATTCCCGACGCCCTCCGACGCGGGGACACCTCATGGCTGTGGTAGGTGCCCCCCATCCCCGGCACCTCCTTGGGTGGAATTCCCATTGCGGTTGTAGGGAAGCTCGACAGGAGCTGGGGCGTGAGCTCTGTCCTGAGCCCGCCGTTGTCCTAAGGGTCCTCGGGTGCTGCCCTCCGCTCCTGTGGAGCAGAGCCCCGGGCAGAGCCTTTCCCACCACTGGCACCCCATTTCCAACGAACCGCCCCTTCAGGCTCCCAATGGAGAGGAGCCGTCCAGCTCCGGTACAGCTCGAGATGGCTCCTCCGAGGCCATTCAGCTGGAACATAGCTGGGGCTCTGTCATAGCTTGTATTCCCAACAAGCTATTGCTCTGTCATAGATTGTATTCCCAATCCCACTTTGCATCCCGGCGCAGGCGCCGCGCATCTTCGGCGTCGAGCCCCAATGCGCGCGTATCCCTGCGCCAAGCCCGCTCTTCCTCGCCCCTCCAGGCATCTACCTCAACCTCCGATGGGATGCTGACCCTCGACCTGATCCAGGAGGAGGACGCCTCTCCCGAGGACCACAGCTCCTGCGAAGGGAGCTTCCGCGTGGACCTGGACAAGTCGATGGCGCATCTCACTGCGGGCCGGCGCCGCTCCGGCTCCCAGGACACCACGGCGTGGGAGAAGGGCCGGACAGGGAGCCTGCCGCGGCGCGACGGGAGCGCGTGGGCCCGAGCGGGGCAGCGCGGCGAGGCCATCGACAAGGGCCCCGTGTACACCCCGCAGGTCCCCAAGAAGCTGTCGCTTTCCGAGAAGAACAAATGTGCCTCCATGGAAGAGATCCTGTCCCGGAGGGACTCTGCCTCCCAGCGGGCGCCGAGGAAGGGGCTGGAGGCTCCCTTTGGCCCCGCAGAGCCCGAGCAGTTGTCCCGGCTGCAGGAATTGGTTGCACTGAAACTGGAAAAAACTCAGGAACTGCTGACGGAGGTGAAGGGCTACGGGGAAGGCAAGAGAAAGCCCAAGGATTCCGGCACCAGCACCACCACCACCACCACGTCCTCCTCTTCCTCCTCATCCTCCTCCAAGTCGGACTCTGACAGGATCCTGCAGGAATCGGAGAGGTTGCTGGGGGAGGCTTCGTCCACGTGGAGCCAGGCCAAGAGGGTGCTGCAGGAGATCAGGGAGCTGAGGGACCTGTACAAAGAGCTGGAGCTGCAGCAGTCGGACTCGCGGGGCAGACAGAGCTCACAGTACAGGAAGAGCATGATGTGAAGGCAAGCGCCGGGGGGAGGGAGGGGCAGGGGAGGCCCTTTGGTCCTTTGGTTTTTTAATTATTATTATAATTATTATTATTGACAGTGTTCCAAGAGTGACAAGGTGCCTGTTCCCCCCCAAAACCCCGCTTCTCAAAGCTTGACCCCTTCCTTCCCTCCACCACATCCCCTGGTTGCAACCGCCCCATGTTCCAATAAATTCACTGCCAGTTTCATACCTCCTTTCTCAAAGAGCACCCTTTGCACTGCAAGCCCCCGGCTCCTGCCGTGCCTGGAGGGCAGAAGCGGGTCCCTAGGGAATGGCCCTGCATGCCCGGAGCAGCGCTGGGGGCACGGATGCTCTTGTGCTGGTTGAGCCCTGGCTTCGCTGCTCTGACCCCTGAGCATTGCAGCTCCTTGACCAAGAGCCTTGCTCCCTCCCTGTGCTCCTGGAAGGAAGGGACCAAACCAAAGGTGCCCATCCCAGGAAACCCCCATCGGCCAGGAACTGTCTTGAAGATCCTGGAAGCTCTGGCCTGGCACAGGTCCCTCCTGTAACCTCCTGGGCTCGGCAGCTCTTGCTCTTGTGCATCCAACCTGCGTTCAGCCCAAGCCTGGCTCTCCCTTGATGCTTCCCAGACCCCCTTGCAATGGGACTTAGCAGCTCGATGTCTTCCTTTCCATGCAAACAGAGGATGAAAGCCTGGAATCTGTGAGCTGGCCCATCCGGGTTCTTTGGGGGGTGTTTTCTGGCTTTTCCATGACCATTTCTTCTTTTGCCTTTGCTTTGAGGGGAAATGGAAACATCGGGGCTGTGCACAGGAGCCTGGAGTACTGCTGGTAGCTTGGGTTCTGTCCTCCTGCATGCACAGGCTTGGTTTCTGCAACAGATAGTCCCTAAGAGCAGAATCAGGCCCATGGAGGTGAAAGCTGAGCCCCTAAGAGAGCTCAGGTACCTCCTCTGGCGATGCCAAGCACTTGGCGGCTCAGTTTTCAGGCCTGGAAGCAGAAAGACAAAGAAAGGAGGAGGTGAAGCCTCTCCCGGGTCTCAAAGCCCAACCTTTGCTCCTCGTTTTCTAACGAAAGGATCCCAATTCCCTTCCCTGCCCTGCAAACAGCCCAGGACAGCATTGACCCCTCTGGTCGCTGCTGGTGGGGCTGCTCCTGGTTGACCTCCCTCGGGTTGCTCGCTTGGGGCAGGTCTTCACTCCTCAGGCTCACGGTGCTGGTGTGGAAGCATTGCTGAGGGGGTCCATTACCGCTGCTCCTCCCACTTTCCCCTTGGGATCACTTCTGGAATCATTACTGGTGCTTCCTGCAGATCTCCCACGTTACAAAGCTCAGATCTGGCCCTTGCCACAACCCATCACTTGTGTCCCTGCTCGGAAGCGGCAGCACTCTCGTCGCAGCGCTGCGTGTTGCAGGTTGGACCTGTCCCTTAGCCAGCAGTTTGCTTCCTTCCCTTTTGTTTTCCTTCCTTTGGCTAACACTTGAAGGATCCATTTGGATGCATCAGAGGAAAACCCATAACCCTTAAAAGGGAGTAAAAAAAGAGCCTCTCTGATAAAGCCCTTCAGCTCTTTGATGGGGAGAGCAAGAGAAACATGCAGATGGTTTCCAGATGTGGCACATCCAAGCCTGGAGGCTTGGAGAGCACTGGGTTGGGAGGGGTGTGGGTTATGGCTGCTTCATGGACTGGAGTCAGCAGGAAGCAGGGAAATCCTCCTGTTCCTCATCCAAGATGACCTTAAGCAGCACGGTGATAACGATGGAATCATAGAACCATGCAGTGGGTTGGGTTGAAGGCACCTTAGAGCTCCTCCAGTTCCAACCCCATCAGGCAAGCACAAGAGGGGATTTAGGACTGGTTTCCAAACAAGATCCCAGATCTGATCCATCTCCCTCCCTGCTCCCTATCTCAGCTGAATAGGATCTTGTGAGGATTTCCTATTTCCCAAATCGATTGGAAACGTTCCCTCTTGGAAAGCATCATCTGTGACAGAGCCCAGGGCAAAGGAATCGTTTAGGAAGGAAAAACCAGGAGTTCTCAGAGTAGAAAACGTCTATTTTTCACTTGGGAATATTTTTGTATTCTATAAAACGTCCATTTTTCCCTAAAACCCTCCTGAGAAAACATTTCCTCTTCCCAACTGCCCCCTTCCAGAAGCCTGATGCTGGTTTTTCCCCACAGGCGATTTTTACACTGCTCTCATTCAATCCCAAATTCACCCGGACTGGTGGAATTCTTCCGCAGGCAGATGCCCGGATCCAGCTGGGTCTGAGGAGCAGACTGGGAACACTTCAATCCGGGAGGCCCAGGGATGCACCAGAGCCAGCCTAGAGGCTTTTGCACCTGATGCGATGCTCCCATCATTCCTACATTAGGAGCCTCTGACCTGAGATGCTGCACAGATGGAAAGGATGGGAACCTCTCCCCTCCTCTCCCACCTGGAATTCTGCCCTCTTTGGATTCTCTTTTATTTGTCGTTTGGCATAGTTTTCCCCTCTGTCAATCCCACGGTTGGGATTAGAGACAAAAAGCCAGCGACGAGCCAGAGTGGCATGTGGATGCAAACATGCCACTCACATCGTGCTGCTGCTTCTTCCCTCCTTGAGCATGGGAATGACGAGGAAGCGTGGCTGGGAATGCTGGAGGGGACCATTCCAGAGGGAGGGAGAGGTGGGTTGAGCCCGTTTCCTCCCACCCATTCCTTGACAGATCCCACTTAGAGACACTGTTTAGCCATAGAAGCAGGGGAGGAGGCACTGAACTTCATTCCCACCCTTCTTTTCTCAACTGAGCCACATTGGAAAGGACTGGGTAGAAACTTTGCTCTTTTTTTGCCTTTTTCCCCCCTAAAATCCCTACAAACTGCAATAATAAATGGATTCAGCCACACTTGCACTGATTCTCTGGAGTCTCTTAGCGGGGAGGGCGGCTGCATGGGAACCGCCTGCATCCCAGTGCACTACTGCCCCAGGGAATGGGGAGGAATTGGTGGTGCTGGGAGCAGCTTGGGAATGGCTTTGTGGTTTCCCTGGAACACTTCCCCCCCCCCCCCATCATCGAAATCCTTGGAATCCTTCCCAAAGGTTCCAAGGTTTCAAAGCCTCAAACACTCCTGGAAAAGCGGGATCCTTTTCAAAGGCGTCTTCCAGTGGGAATTGCTCTCAGCACCGGCCAGGGTTTTCCAGGAAGTGAATAAAGCAGCACGGAGAATGAAGAGTTGTCCCAACCCCGGGTCTCTCCGCACCAGGGTGAGGGGCAGAGTCCACTTGGAAGCTGAGAGCTTTTGGAATTTGCTTTCCTATCTCCTTGGTGCTTAAACCTTTCTCTTCCATCCCCTTCCCTCCTGCTGCTCATACCTGGGATGCTTCCCAGCCCAGCAAGGCCAAATGTGCCAGGGGAACAAGCAGCACCAGGTCACTTGTACGGGAGCACCTCCAGAATTCAAAGAGCAGGATCCCTTTGTGCTCCATGTGCGTGCAGGGAAGCTCCAAGCCTGTTTTCCAAGGCTCAGCATGGCCCCAGCTCTGCAGCACCCAAGAGCATCTGCAACAGGGAGCACCCATGGCTGGGGTCATGGAAGAGGAGAAGAGAAGGCTCCTTAAGGGGAGACCTTAGAGCAGCTCCAGTGCCTAAAGGGGCTGCAGGAAACCTGGAGAGGGGCTTGGGACAAGGGATGCAGGGACAGGCCAAGGGGAATGGCTTTAACCTGCCAGAGGGGACTGAGATGAGCTCTTCCCTGGCCATGTCCTCCCCTTGGGATAAATCAGGAATGGGTTCTGGATGAAGGGAACTGTTTGTATCGGAGCTGCAAGAGCCTGCAGTGAACAGCAGGCCCTGGGAAGGAGCCAGCAGTGGTTCCAGTCCATAAGCAAAGCATCACGGCATGGCTCGGGCTCATTTCAGCTCTTTGAAGGTGCTATTCCTGTGCTCCAGGTCAGATTTACAACCATCATACAAGTTCTTGGCGCTCAATTCTGATCAATTCTTTTCCTTTTTGATTTGTATTCCAGGTTCTCTTTTCCTCTTCTTAAAAAAGGGGGATTGGGATGGGGAGGAATGGAATGGGTTGTTCCTTTGGGTAAAACTATCTCCACTGATCTTCCTGTAAGTGAAACATTCCCTATGGACAGACCCTGGGCCACAGCTCAGTCTGCTCTTTGCTTTGATTCATTTTAAGGCTGTGATGAAAAGAACTTCCTAAATTGAAGGGAAACGGCGAAAACCCAACAAACCAAGAAGCTTTTCTTCCTGGTTGCTGCATAACTGGAACCGAGTGATGTCCCCAGGCCTTTTCCTTGCCGATGAACTGGATCACTCCACAAACTCTTTTGCCATGGAAGGGCTCTGCTCCCCATCCATGAGATGAACCCAGGCTGGGCAGATCCCGTGTTTCCTGCACCAAGCTCAGCTGGAAAGAGCTGAAGCAGCAGCTCCCTTCTTTCCCAAGGCTGGGTTGGGCCTCATGAGGAGCTTGGAAGAGCAGCAGCAGTAACTCAGAACCCAACCACCAGCCCCCTCTGTGAAGCAATGGGAACCACAAAGCCTCTGAGAAGAGCTTTCAAGAGTCAATGGGGAGTTCTTTGCCCCTGCTTTTGGGAATCTCTCCTCTTCTCACCCCATAAATCATTCAGCTTCCCAAAGGATCCGTTTCTGGCCATTGATTCTGGTCTTTACTTCCAAGATAATCTCAGCATCCCAGTACCAGCCTCAGGTCCCCTTCCTGTCCTTGTTCCTGCCTCTGATCACATCTCCCTACCCTTTGCCGGTCTTTTCCACCTCTGTTTGTCTCTGCGCCACCTCCCTGCCAGCTCCTTAGGCAGCCCCCTGCCTTTGATGGCAATTCCAAAGACACCGGCACGGTGCAGTGAATCCTAAAGGAGCTCCAAAGCCAAAGGGAGCACAGAGGTTGCTTTGTGCATCCCACGTGGGGTCTGTGGGTCTGTCCATGAGGAATAACATGGGGCAAAGAGGGCACTTGGCCAGCAGAGGAGCAGCAAGGCGGCATTCCCTGGAAGGGATGCTTGGATTGCATGGTTGGCTCTGGGGGTATTAAAGTTGGGTCATGATAAGGATGCAGAGCTCCCTGCGGAGCAGCACAGCACAGAACCATTCTGAACCTGCTGATGGGCAAGGAATGCTGCTGAGAGCTGAGTCTTACCAATGGGAAGCAGGGTGCTTCCATCCTGGAGTCCTGGAGCCCTGGAATCCTGTTCCAAGTCCTGGAAGCGAGAGGAAAAGCTGGAGCTTGGTTTGAGCTATGTGCAGCAGAATAAAGCTCAGCAGGAACAGAGCCACTTCCCCAAAAAAAGGATAAAGGGAAAACCTCTGTCTTGTCCTATGGCAGATGGACACGTGGGCAGTGACCAGGAGGACACATGAGTGAGTGCTTGTGCTTGTGCATCTTTAGGAAGGAGCCATGGTTTGTGCTGGGCTGGCTGGCTGGCTGGCTGGCTGGCTGGCTGGGTGGGTGGGTGGAGGGGTGGATGGATGGATGGATGGATGGATGGATGGATGGATGGATGGATGGATGGATGGATGGATGGGTGGAGGCGTGAATGGATGGAAAATGGATGGGTAAATGGATGGATGGATGATGGATGGGTGGCTGGATGGATGAACGGATGATGGATGGATGATGGATGGAAGATGGATAGGTAGATGGATGGATGGATGATGGATGGGTGGATGGATGGATGATGGATGGATGATGGATGGATGGATGGATGGGTGGATGGATGGATGAACGGATGATGGATGGATGGATGGATGATGAATGGGTGGATGGATGGATGGATGGATGGATGAACAATGATGATGGATGGATGGATGGATGGATGGATGGATGGATGGATGGATGGATGATGAATGGGTGGATGGATGGATGGATGGATGGATGAACGGATGATGGATGGATGGGTGGATGGGTAGGCGGATGGATGATGGATGGATGAATGGATGGATGGATGGATGGATGGATGGATGATGGATGGGTGGATGGATGAATGGATGGGTGGATGGATGGATGGATGACTGAATGGATGGATGGATGGATGAATGATGGATGGATGGATGGATTGATGGAAGATGGATGGGTAGACGGATGGATGGATGGGTGGGTGGATGGATAGATGGATGGATGATGTATGTATTGATGGATGGATGGATGGATGGATGGATGGATGGATGGATGGATGAACAGATGATGGATGGATGGATGGATGGATGGATGGATGGATGGATGGATAGACGGATGGATGGATGGGTGGATGGATGGAGGGAGGGATGGACGGATGGATGGAGGGAGGGATGGATGATGGATGGGTGGATGGATGGATGGATGATGGGTGTGGATGGATGGATGGATGAATGGATGATGGATGGATGGATGGATGGATGGATGGATGGATGATGGATGGGTGGATGGGTGGATGGATGGATGGATGAATGATGTATGTATTGATGGATGGGTGGATGGGTGGGTGGATGGACAGATGGATGGACGATGGATGGATGGATGGATTGATGGAAGATGGATGGGTAGATGGATGGATGGATGATGGATGGATGGATGGATGGATGGATGGATGGATGGATGGATGATGGATGGATGGATGGATGGATGATGGATGGATGGATGGATGGATGGATGGATGGATGATGGATGGATGGATGGATGCATGGATGGGTGGGTGGATGGATGATGGATGGATGGATGGATGGATGGATGGATGGATGGATGATGGATGGATGGATGGATGGATGGATGGATGATGGATGGATGGAAGAATGGATGATGGATGATGGATGAATGGATGATGGATGGGTGGATGATGGATGGGTGGGTGGATGGATGATGGGTGTGGATGGATGGATGGATGGATGGATGGATGATGGATGGATGGATGGATGGATGGATGGATGGATGGATGGATGATGGATGGATGATGGTTGGTGGATGGATGGATGGATGGATGGATGGGTGGATGGATGGAGGGATGGATGGATGGATGGATGGATGGATGATGGATGGATGATGGTGAGTGGATGGATGGAGGGATGGATGGGTGGATGGATGGATGGATGGATGATGGATGGATGGATGGATGGAAGAACGGATGATGGATGAATGGATGATGGATGGGTGGATGGATGGATGGATGGATGGATGGATGGAAGAATGGATGATGGATGATGGATGAATGGATGATGGATAGGTGGATGGATGGATGGGTGGATGATGGATGGGTGGATGGACGGATGGATGAATGGATAATGGATGGATGGATGGATGAATGGATAGTGGATGGATGGATGGATGGATGGATGGATGGATGGATGGATGGATGGATAGATGGATGTATAGATGGATGGGTGATTGATGGATGGGTGGGTGGATGATGGATGGATGGGTAGTGGATGGATGGATGGATGGATGGAAGGATGCATGGGTGGATTGGTGGTGGCCCACATAGAGCCAAGCTGGATCCTACCACAGCAGCTTCTCTGGAGCCTGTGAGCACTGCTGGGGCCTCAGCTGGGACAAGGGCTGGTTCAGCACTTCTCTCTGGGACATCAACTTGTTGTTTGCTCCAGATGAACTGCCGACAGCTCCTCAGCACTTTGTGACTCTGGCACCTAATTTCTGGGCCTGAGCTCCACTGAGGAGTATCTCTAGGAAAAACCTGTCTTTTCCTGCATCCTTGTGAGCAGGGTGAAAGTCTCCTCTCTTGACACTCCTGGACTGTTACTAGGATTTCTTTCCTCTCAGTACTTGCAATGCACCTGATTTTGCCCTTAGACCTGACAGCCAGGAATTTCTGTCTTCAGTTACCTTTTCGCCTCCTGTATTTCATGGAACTACATCACATTAAGTGCTCTCAGCCCCTCCAGCTCCTCATTTCTATCTGTTCCACGTTGCTTTTAGGCTCTAATTGCTGTCTCTGCGCTGAGCCTGTGCCAGATGGACTCTCTTGAAGGAGGAATTACAGCTCTTTGGCAAATTCCCGCAGACTCTTTGGACTCATCCCTGTTAATTTATGTCTTTCCCTGGGGAATCTTTCCCTGGGGGTTTGCATTCCCAGTTTCCCTCCTCTCTGGGCAATCAGTGCTGCAGCGGCACATCCCATGGTGCTGTTACCCCTGTGCCTGGACTGAACTCTTCTAATGTCACCTTTGGGTGCCAAAGCTCAGGGAGTCCCCGTCCTCTCCATGTTTTGATGGAAGCTGAAGGCACCTGCAGGCAGCTCCTGGCCTTTGGATTTGACGTCTTGGCTGCTTGGTCTCCATCCGGATCATGCGGCACAGGCTCCTCTGCTTCCCCCCTCTTCCCTTGTGCAGTTCCCTGCTCCTCCTTTACTCCCTGGAGGAGACCTGGGAGAATCCTGGGTTTCTGCCCCTCCTTTCCAGATCCGCTCTGGAGCACGAGCCGAAGCTGCCAGGAAATGGCAGCTGGGATCAAAAAGTGAGAGGAATTCCAGCAAAGTGATGGGAAAGCAGATGCATGCACACTGATGTGTGTGGTGTAAGCATGCTTTTACCATAGAATCCCGGAACGGTTCGGGGTGGAAGGGACCTTAAAGCTCATCTAAAGCCACGGGCAGGGACCCCTTCCACTAGGGCAGGGTGCTCCAAGCCCCATTGAGCACTGCCAGGGATGGGGCAGCCGCTGTGCCCATCAGGAGGAGCAGACGCTACCCGGGGCAGTCAAAGCTGCACTAAGAGGGGTGATGAGAGCCTGGCTCCCGCCCCAGGCGGCTGCTGTCAGGAACCCGAGCACAGGGCCTGAATTGTGCAGCACGGAGCAGTCGGCATCCCAAAAATGCTTCCGGTGCTCTGGGGTGAATCCAAGCGCCAGGAACGCTGCCCCGGGCCGGCAGCTCCCCTTAGTAATCCCTTGGCAACTGAGCCCAAGAAACTTGATCTCTGTGCCCCAGCTTCCCCTTGTCTGCGTGAAACAATGACCCCTCGTCCACCGGCACGAGGCTGCAATGGGGTTTGGTTGGTTTAACCGAGCCTTTTGCTCTGCTGTGCAGCAGCTCCTCCCGCCCAGGGGGATAACGGGGCTTTGATTCCATCCTTCCCACTCCTCTGCATGTCTGGGATAGAGCAGACAAGGCAGAGGTCAAAGTGCTGGAGCCCAAGCCCTCCTGACATCAGTGCCTTGGGAGCTATGCAGATGAATGAGTCGTGCTTCCTCCAATGCTTCCCTTGACAGAAAGGAGCCATTCCACAGCCCTGGGCTGAGAAGAAAGAGTCCACACACGCCTGGCAGCAGACAGAGGGTATCATTGAGAGCTGGGAGAATCAGAGCCTCGCAGTCTGACACTGAACACTATGCAAAGGGCTGGCATTAACTGCGGCTCCCCAGCAGCGATGCGGACATCATTATTGAAAGGACTAACTGGCACCAGATGGACTTAGTCATGGCAAGTGCATGGAGAAGCTGTGTGAGGAGGGAAAGATTCCCTAGAAGGCAATGATTATCCTGAAGGATGCAGGCAGCCTGGTAGGTGGCAGAACGATTCTTTCCTTCCGTGGAGAGCCTGCAGCCCTCAGCTTCATCCATCACACTTGTGCTCCAGGCCCTGCACCACCTCCATTGCCCTTCTCTGGAGCAGCTCCAGCACTTCCATGTCTCTCTTGTAGAGAGAACTGAGCAGAGGGTTTGAGGGGCACAATCACTGCTGCCACACACACTGGTGCTGGTCCAGGCCAGGATGCTGGTGGCTTGGCAGGCTGCTGAGTTAGCTTGGTCCTCAGGGAGGGACCTTCGTCTGCAAGGAGAAGACAGAGCAAAGAGCAAGGAATCAAAAGGGGTACCCCAGCTCTGACCCTCACGAGCTCTCACCATCACGTCTCTGGTGCCTGTTGCTGCAGTGCCCACACAGGGCTCTGCAGGGAGGAAACACCAAGCAACGCTGAGCGTTGTGTGAGGTGGAGGAGCAGCAACTGGGAGGTGAGCCTGGCTCCATCCCTGTTGATGCTCTAGCATAAGCAAGTCACTTGATTCCTTCAGAACAGCCTCCCCCTTCCTATGAGCCAAGCATTCTTCCCTGCAGCCCACTTGCTGCTATATATAACCAGCGCGCTGTCTACCTTGTAGTGCAGCCCAATCTGGGAGTCCTGCTTCCCAGAAATCCGGGGATGGCATTCCAAATCCCGCAGCTTCTTGGAAAAGCAGGGTTCGTATGCCTGCTGCCGGGTACCGCTGTGCACAGGGTCACTTTGGGTTTGCCTGTTGGCAGGGAAGGAAAAGGGTAAAGTTCGATGGGGAAGCGGGGCTCATCACAGCAACATCTGAGCTCTGCATGGCACGGAGAGCATTGGGAGAATCAGTTTCCCTCTCCTTGCTTAAGGGAAGCAAATTTGCCTCTGCCATCTGCTCCCTGCCTCCCTTCAGTGAAGAGTTCACCCACCAGGCAGGCAACAAGGGGCACAACACAGAAACCTGCCTGTTGTGCCCTTGGGTTGGGGCATCCTCCTCATGTCCTGTGCCAGGAGAGCGGATTTGTGCACAGGATCTCAAACAGAGCCCTACCACCGGCGAGAATTGGTGCCTCTGGATCCCTGTGGGATGGGGAGATGCTGGAGTGAATCCAGAGGAGGCCATGGAGCTGCTGCAAGGGCTGGAGCAGCTCTGCCATGGAGCCAGGCTGAGAGAGCTGGGCTGGGGCAGCCTGGAGAAGAGAAGGCTCCTGAAGGGGAGACCTGAGAGCAGCTCCAGTGCCTGAAGGGGCTGCAGGAAAGCTGGAGAGGGGCTTGGGACAAGGGATGCAGGGACAGGCCAAGGGGAATGGCTTTAACCTGCCCGAGGGGAGACTGAGATGAGCTCTTAGGCAGAAGCTCTTCCCTGGGAGGGTGCTGAGGCGCTGGCACAGGGTGCCCAGAGAAGCTGTGGCTGCCCCATCCCTGGCAGTGCTCAAGGCCAGGTTGGACACAGGGGTTGGGGCATCCTGCTCCAGTGGAAGGGGTCCCTGCCCATGGCTTTAAATGGGCTTTAAGCTCCCTCCATCCCAGCCCATGCTGTGGGTCTATGAGTGGCGCAGTGAAGCCTGCTGGGCAGTGCCAGCTCCTCAGAGCATGCCGGGATGAATCACTGCTCCTGGCTGCTGTTTACCCCGATGCAAAGGGCAAGTGTGAGCTCTCTGTTCTCGGAACAGGAGGAAGCTGCTTCACCCTGCGCGTCCCTGCAGGTGATTTGTGCCTTCAGCTGCTCAGTGCAGCAGTTCCCGCAGAAGGGAAGCTGGTGCTCGTCCATAGGAACGGCCACAGGACAGGAGGGGGCACGCTGCTCACTAAGGGATGGAGAGGCTGTTTGGAGGCATTGCCTGGCACAAAACACTCCCGGTTCTGGTGTAAGGGCAAAGTAAAGCCGGAGGTGCCAAGTCAGCTCCAGAGAGGAGAAGGGAGATTCCTGAGCATGGAAGAGAGCAGGTGCCTGCTCCGGGTGGAGCACGGAGGGTGCCAGAGGGATGGGGAGTGGGGAAGGAGGATTGCGAACATATTTCCAGCCATCTGGCACCCTGTGATTATCCAAGGAGGAGGAGAGGGAGGGAAGGAAGGAGTTTGTTTGGGGAGAGGATCCCGAGTGCTTTGTGCTTCCAGCGTATGGGTTTGGGGACTGTTTTCTGTCACTTACGAGAGTATTTATATGCCTGGAGATGCAGGGAAAGGAGAGCAGAAGGAAGGGGAAGGGACGTTCCTTCTGGAGTCCCAGGTTTCTAACAATCAAGTCATAGGAAAGAAAAGATGCAGCATCAGGGAAGCTGGATTCCTCCTCATCCATTGATGCTGCGGTACTGGCAGCACCAGCTGGAGTTTGCAGCCTTCAATAGGAAATCCACCATAAGTACTCATTAAATAAGAAGTTAATACCTTTAAGCACCAGCGCGATGCTTTGCTTTGCCTTCCTGCTCGCATCCCTCACGTGCCAGGGCTGAATACCAGCCCCAAGTGTCTGATGTGACACCCTGGCTATGCTGGGCTCGTCCGTGCGGGAGCCAAACCCTGCGCGGGGCTATTTTTAAAGGTGGATAATTTTATCCCCACCACTGACATCTGCTGCGTGGCCCTTTAAGACAAGGGGAACCCAATGTCATGTGCAGGCAGTAACTGATCACAGCAAGTGGCAGGAGCGGCTCCGTGCTTTGCTCTACAGGGCTGCGGGTCTCAGGACTCACTCGAGTGGGGACAAGGCTTTGGGGACCCAGGGTTTGTGCTCAAGCAAAGTACTGGAGTACGCTTTGCCACCGCTCACATCATGCGCTGGGTACCCAAGGAGAAGCTGCGCCCTCCAAACCAGCTCACAGGGGCCTCAGCTCCACCCCAGTGTCAGCGACATGGAACCAGGGCAGCGCTTTCCCTGTCAGCAGCGTTAGATCCCATGGATCTCATCACAAAAGGCTTCAGCTTCTGCTCCCGGAAAGGGGACTTTGCTGAAGGGAAGAGCCTGGGTTCAGCTCTTGCTCCACAAGCACTGTAGAAACGAGGCTTGAATCAGGATTCAGCATCCAGCATGGAAATAAGAGGATCACGAGCAGAACAGTGCTCAACAACTGCCCTGAGGAGAACAGGTCTGAGGGGGGATGCTGCAGCCAGGGAAGAAGCCATCGACCTGCGCAAGAAACCAAGGGGTCCTTGTGCTTTGCATGAGGCACCCAAGCAAGGCTGGAGCTGCACCTTCCTGTGGTGCTGGGGGAAGAGCAGACACAGCCCCGGTGCTGATTCACACCACTGATCCCTTGCAGTTTGTGTCTCTGAGGCCTTCCTGTACTTAACAAAACCGGTCCCCACTTCCCTGCCTGCGTGCTCGCAGCATCCCCAGGGAGCCGCAGCATCTGCAGAGCACTGAGCATCCCTCTCTGTCCCCCCTCGTGTGCTGGAGCCCTCTGACTCAGAGGCACCTGCACAGTGTGACCACAGCCTGCTCGCAGGTGTTGCAAGGGAGGTTTCTGGGGGTTGATTCCTCCCCTTCCCCTCACAGTTCCTCTCTTGTCTGCTCTAAGCTGTTTCTCTTCCCTGGTTGCGGTCACTTCAGGGATGCTGCCAGAAACGCTGAGCCAAAACGGTTCCATTTCCTCATCTTTGACTTGCTCCTTTTGACTTCTTTTGATTTAAATAATAATAAAACCCCTTTTATTTTGTCATTCATTTAATTCTTCGCTCATTCAATCTTTGTGTCCCAGCAGCAGCCTTGCAACCAAAAACCCAAATCAGCTTTATCTGGATTGTATCACAGCGATATCACCCTCTTCTCTTATGATGCCTCCAGAGAAACTGGATAAGGTGATAATCATAGATCCATAGAATCCTGGAATGGTTTGCGTTGGAAGGGAGCTTAAAGCTCATCTAAAGCCATAGGCAGGGACACCTTCCACTACAGCATGGTGCCCCAAGCCCCTGTGTCCAACCTGGCCTTGGGCACTGCCAGGGATGGGGCAGCCACAGCTTCTCCATTCAACCCATCCCAGTGTCCCAGCACCCTCGCAGGGCAGAACTTCCTTACAAACCCGACTCCTCGTGCTTGTCTGAAGAGGGGATGTAGATGAGAAGGCAAACTTCCTTCTCCCTTTTGGGTTGGGATTTGGAGCACTCATTCCCAAAGCCAGCACATACCAGGCCCTGCAGGGCAAGCTCCTCCAGGCTGGGAGCTGAATGGAGCCTTTCAGGCCCTGCACACTGCTCTGCTTGTTCCCTAAGGCAGCGCTTGCTGGTGGCTCACCCCTCAGCTGGCAGCAGCAGGGGACACCCCAGCAAGGGCCATTTGTCTGCCAGGTCAGAAAGTGGGACCCCCCCCCCCCCCCCCCCTCCTTCCAGCTGCTCCCTCCGCTCCGCCTGGAACACGCTCCATGTGTCCCACACGATGGGGTTTGATACGGACCCCCCAGCATCGGGAGCTCAGCTGTCAGGGTCCTGCTGAAGGCAGCTCTAAGCAGTGCTCAGGGCAGCTCCTGGAATCCTGGTGTGCTCCAAAGTCCCTCATCCCAAACGCTCCTACAGTGGATGAAGGAGCAAGAAAGAGAAGGCAAACTTGTGCCATGGTGCCCAAACGAAGGGGAAGGGAATGCAGTGTTATTTTGAACTCCTGATTGTTGTAAAGGCAGGGTTATAGGTGAAGCAGAATGGGAACTATTTTCCTGTGTGAAGCCAAGTGATGTGTTCGATCCCCCCACAGCATCACCCCAACAGAAGCACGGGCTACTTCATTCCGCCGCATTTTCACCCTTACAAGACAAAGTTTAATGGAATGAACGCAGCAAATGAGTCCGGATCCTTCCCAAATTTGCCATTTGAAGCTGCTTTACAGCTCCGAGAGAGGGCTCCGAGCGTGCGGCTGGAACAGCGCTGGGCGCCGGTGGGACTCCCGTGTGGAGGGTGCCCTCTAGTGCTCCTCATCCCGAGTCAGGGGCCGCATCCTGCCCGGGCTGCCCGGTCCACAGGCACAGGTGGTAAAAACCGGCTCTGGGGAACAGCATCAGAGAGACACGGAGCTGCTGGAGGCCACGGAGCTGCTGCGAGGGCTGGAGCAGCTCTGCCATGGAGCCAGGCTGAGAGAGCTGGGCTGGGGCAGCCTGGAGAAGAGAAGGCTCCTGAAGGGGAGACCTGAGAGCAGCTCCAGTGCCTGAAGGGGCTGCAGGAAAGCTGGAGAGGGGCTTGGGACAAGGGATGCAGGGACAGGCCAAGGGGAATGGCTTTAACCTGCCCGAGGGGAGACTGAGCTGAGCTCTGAGGCAGAAGCTCTTCCCTGTGAGGGTGCTGAGGCGCTGGCACAGGGTGCCCAGGGAAGCTGTGGCTGCCCCAAGGCCAGGTTGGACACAGGGGCTTGGAGCATCCTGCTCTAATGGAAGGGGTCCCTGCCATGGCTTTAGATGAGCTTTAAGCTCCCTCCATCCCAAAGCACTCCGTGATCCTGTGATGATTTTACTCCTACGTGCCACCGACTGCCGAGCCATCAGGTAGAGCTGCTCCTGATCTGGGGATTCCCAAAGTACAACCCCAGCACTGTTTTTAGTGATTCTAAGTGTTGGATTTACTGCTCCTTTCTATCACTGGAACCATGCAGGACAAGCGGGGATGTGCCTTAGCTTTGCACATCCATGTCCTTACTCCATCCGTTTACTTACTCCAGGCAGAAGTGGCTGGTTCCAGGCCCCACTGCTCTCACACTGCCCCATGTGCCCTGGGTGTCTGTGGAGCATCATGGAAAGCTGGGGAAATGAAGGGAAAAACCTGTTGCTTGTATGTTGTGTGTTCTCTTAAGTTCTTTCTTTACGGCTTACACCATGTTGGAAACATGTGAGGGACACCAGGCTTTGCAGACATCCTAAACCATCTTCTGGGTAATACATCCAGAGCAATATCACTGCTGGAAGAACCAAGGGAGTGATTCCATTGCCTCAACTTTAAGTGTGTGGCCAAAGCTTAAAGAGAAGTAACTGTAAGTACATGGCAGGGGGGTGGAACTTGGGGATCATAAGCCCCTTTCCAACTTTAACTATTCTATGATTCTACTATTGGTCTAACTACGAGTACTATTGATCTAACTATGAGTACTATCGATCTAACTATGAGTACTATTGGTCTAACTATGAGTACTATTGATCTAACTACGAGTATTATTGGTCTAACTACGAGTACTATTGGTCTAACTATGAGTACTATTGATCTAACTATGAATACTGTTGGTCTAACTATGAGTACTATTGGTCTAACTATGAGTACTATTGATCTAACTATGAATACTGTTGGTCTAACTATGAGTACTATTGGTCTAACTATGAGTACTATTGGTCTGACTATGAATACTGTTGGTCTAACTATGAGTACTATTGATCTAACTATGAGTACTATTGATCTAACTATGAATACTATTGGTCTAAATATGAGTATTATTGATCTAACTATGAATACTGTTGGTCTAACTATGAGTACTATTGATCTAACTATGAGTACTATTGATCTAACTATGAATACTATTGGTCTAAATATGAGTATTATTGATCTAACTATGAATACTGTTGGTCTAACTATGAGTACTATTGGTCTAACTATGAACACTGTTGGTCTAACTATGAATACTATTGGTCTAACTATGAGTACTATTGGTCTATGAGTACTATTGATCTAACTATGAATACTGTTGGTCTAACTATGAGTACTATTGATCTAACTATGAGTACTATTAGTCTAAATACGAGTATTATTGATCTAACTATGAATACTGTTGGTCTAACTATGAGTACTGTTGGTCTAACTATGAGTACTATTGGTCTATGAGTACTATTGGTCTAACTATGAGTACTATTGATCTAACTATGAGTACTATTGATCTAACTACGAGTACTATTGGTCTAACTGCTATCAACCACTGAGTAATTCCTACCACATAGGGACAGAGTTGCAGGTTCTGGTACTCCAGACCAAACCCCATTCCTCTCAGACAAGTATTAACTATGCATTTAAGCATACTCCGGTGTCCCAGGGACATGTCCAGGGATACCAGGGAAGGAAAAAGAGACTTATTTTGGGGAACTGGTAAAAGCTGCAACTAAAGCACTTCAACAGACTCATGGGACAAGCCACACAGAAGGAAGTCCACATGGAAACCGCTGTCCCAGTGGGGGCTGCATCTTCTTCAGGATTCCTCACTTTGTTCTAGGAAACACATTTTGCTTTCCAATAGTTTGATGTTCCTGGAATCTTCTTGGTAGTGAAAATGCTTCGGCTCAGTGTAGAAATCAGGCACAAACTGAAGCCTCCAGCTCTTCAGGAATTCCGAGCAGAGAGAGATTCATTTCTTCCTCCTTCAGCCCTCATTGGTACGAAGGTACAAGCAGCCTGCTCAGAGCTGTGATTTGAATGAGGAGGAGCTCGATGTGGAAACCAGAATGTTAATGTCAGACATTTCACGACCAACAACCCTACTGCCCCTGGCGACAGACACCGCTTGAAATGGAAATCCCCCTCCTTACATCACGAGATGAAACACTTCAGGCTCAAGAAGCCTGTGCTGCAAAGCCAGGGAGCCCCAAACACATGCATTTAACACAAAAAGCTTGGGGCATGTCGAGAGCTTTCAGAGCAGGAGTTTCGGATGGATGCACGCAGGAGGTGTGACTGGACCCAGCAGTGACCATTGAGAAGTCATGGCTTGGTTACCTATGGAGAAGAAGCAAAGGGGGGGGGGGGGCAGGACACACCAGAACCCCCTTTCTTACAGTGGGGAGCCCCTGCTCCAGCCCTCCACAACAGGGAACAGCCCTTCAGCTTCCTGGGTTTCCCAACAAAACTGCCACTGGATCGGGATTCTCTCGGTGTCAACCAACCAGCCTTCACCTCCTGCAGCCTGACCCAGCTGGGTTATTCTCCCTAAATCAGCTTTCCTTTAGAAGGCCACGCACATCAGACACAGCCTCTTCCCATTAATATAGGAAAATGACTTCTTTTCCCCAAAGCAACCCCAAACATGAAGTCCATGCTCGTCTTTGTTCTTAGAATCCTTTGCCTCCGTGCCAAGAGTTCCCAGCTTTTATGGAGCCTGTGGTTTGCTTTGGTTTCTTGTGGTGGCCATGCCTTTATTTTCGGCTTCTCCCTCGGCTTTGGCAGCCAAATCAGAAGCACGAGGCAAGGGTTTCCTCGAGCATTTCCAGTCCTTTTGCTTTCTTGCTTTGAAATGGGCACACTCAGAGCAGAAACTGAAGCTTAGCACGAACTCCTGTTCTAAAGCTGAGAACCCAGACATTCCCCACACGATGAAGCTGTAACTCAAGTGAGAAGCCCCCCAGGAGCACACCACATGGGGGGTGAGGATGCACTCTTGGTCCGAGATAGCCTTCAAGCAACCCCAAGAGCCCCAGAAACCTGAAATTAAGCTGATTTCATAGTTATTTTATACCTCTTCCCTTGCCCCAGCCATTTGTGATGTTGAGGATGAGTGAAACCAATGGGTGCTTTATTCCCACTGAGAAACCAACGCTGTTTGCTGTCAGATGAGGCAGCTCTCACTCTAATAACCCCCATGACTTCATTGTAGAGCTCATGGCATTTCACACTTCTCCCCCAGCCCGAACTCCTGCGCTTGTGACCGTATGGGAACATCAGCTTCCCCCTTCCCACATCCAAACACGGATGAGGGAACTCCCTGAAAGAGGCTCTCGTGGTTTTACATCCTCAATAGCAGGGTTTTAACAACCAACTTCGTTTTGGGGGGTAAAAGAGGTGAACTCAGCACCTCGGAACGCACGGGAATGGCAAGGGAGGGCTCTGTCAGTTACAGACCAAAGGAAATCCCTTGAGTTAAGTCTCACAGGCACTAGGACACGTTTAGAGCCCTGTCCCCATCGCTCCCCTTCACCCTGGTACCTCCCTGGGCCGCATCACTTTGACCTGATGTGGGGCAATAGGGATGAAGGTGAGAAAAGGGGACGTTTGCCTGGTTTCCCATTGGAATAAGAAAGGGTTTCCCTCGGGAAAGGCCACATTTGCTGAGCAGACACCGGAGCTCCGCTGCAGGAGCTGCCTAAAAACACGTGTTTTTAGGGGAAGAAATCCTTCATGTTTCCACATTAACTGCACCAGAGTGCAGCTAAATTCACCCTTTCCAGTGCATGATGTTGGGAAAACACCCAGAACCCAACCTTTGGGACGAGGGTTTGCACTCTTCCTCTACTTGCCCGCTCAGTTTGGACTCGGAGCCGGTTTTCACCGGTACAAACTCACACAGACCCATAGGAACCCCCCCTGCAGAGGGGCAGAGTGGGGGCTGGAAATGGCAATGGGAACGGGAACGGGAATAGGAATGGGAATGGGAATGGGAAGGGAACGGGGACGGGAATGGGAATAGGAATGGGAATAGGAACGGGAATGGGAATAGGAACGGGAACGGGAATGGGAATGGGAATAGGAACGGGAATGGGAATAGGAACGGGAACGGGAATGGGAATGGGGCGCTCAGCGGGAGCATCCCTCCCTTCCCGCCGCGGCCGGAGGGGGCGCTGAGGAGCGACAGGGCAGAGGGGCGGGGCCTCGGCCGGAGGGGCGGGAACTGCGGCAAATCTCAGCCAATCAGCGCCTCGGCCCCTGCTGCCCGGAGCCGGGAGCCCCCGTGGCTGGCGGCTTCCCGCGCTCGGGGGCGCCCCATGAGGCGGCCGCGTTCCCCCCCCTCCGTTCCCTGAGGAGGGAAGGGGCGGGCATGGGGCGGGCATGGGGCGGGCATGGGGCGGGCATGGGGCGGGGGCCGGGGCGCGGCCGCTGAGGGCTGGGGAGGGGGCAAGGGGCGGCAGGACAAAGGGGCCGGCTGGAGGAGGAGCAGCCGCGTGGCCGCCACACAGCGCCGCTTCCCCTCCCTGCGACAAAATGGAGGCCGGCGGGGCCTCAGCCCCCGGGTTGAGAGCGGGGCAGGGCGGCTGGGGACGGCTCCAGCCCGCGGTTGTGCCTGCTGGGAGCGGCGGGGTCCCGCCTGCGTTTAACACAAAGCCACCCCCAGACAAGGCCCGGAGCTCCCGTTCCCCATTCGGTCTCCAATGAGCAAACGGGGTAGAACGGAGCTTAGAGGGAAAGGCGATTTCCAGCCCCAGCTGCTGAGCTCAGCACCCGGCAGAAAAGCCTGTTCTGTCACCAGCTTTCTCAAGTGCTTCCAGGAGGAATTTTGCCAGGAATGCTGGAACAAGCCCAACGCGAAACCAGTTCTGGGGCTGGCTGCAGCGGCACAACCACCACCGAGCTGAAGGCACCCCAAGCGAGGACGCTGCCACCGGTTCCCCACTAAAGCAGAGGTAACAGGAAAGAAGGAACCTCTCCACTCCTTCCGAGCACCATGTTCTCCATAGAAGAAGGAATCCAATACAAGAGCCGGGATTTATTTGAAATAATTCGGTTTGAAAACGTTTTAATTTAAAATTTACAGCACACGGGGGAAAGGGGGGGGTGGGGAAACGTGGTTTTGTTACAACTAAAAAGTCTCTGAAGAGTGCTGCAGGGTTGGATTTTCTCTTTAATTTAACACTGGCATGGCTTTATTCAAAACACAGTTGCACAAAATCAGTTACTCCAAAGGTTGTCAGGAAAGAAGTGGGATCAGGAACCGAACCACACTATATACATACTGCCATACAAAGAGCATTAAAATAGGACAAAAACCTCTACAAAATATAAAACCCACCCTTACGTATTTGCATGAAAAGACCACCCACCAAGCAAAAAAGTTTCCAAAGTTAAATCTGGAGGCTCTGCATTGCTTCAGTTCTAGAAAACGCTGCTTCCGCTGCATGCCAAGCTGAGGAGCAGGAAAGGCTCCCATGGGAACCCCGAGGGAAAGACGAGTCCTGTGCGAGGAGAGGCTCTTCGGACGTGGTGGCTGATGCGCGCCGGGGTTAGGAAGGGGGGAGTCTGCCTTAGCTCAGGGAAGGGCTGAGTTTAGCTGCTTTATGAGCTCATCCAACCTCAGAACTGGACCCACAGACCAGTGTTCAAATACTGTCAAGCCATCAAAACAGACTTCTTTCCCCCCATTTAAAACTAATTTGCTATGCATCAGTAAGACAGTTACGGAGAACCCTGACAACGAGGTACTCTGAAGTACACCCCTATAAATAACAGATTTCAATCATTCACTGAGACAAAAAAAAAAACATAAGCAAAAAAAGATGGGAAAACGCACGTTTCTATCCCAAAGCTGAGCACGAAGCAACTGCCTTGAACATAAAGCCTCCATGAGAAGATAGGATGTGCACTTACCTACAGGTTCTACTCGGTCAGGAGTCACACACAGACACGGGAACTGCAGGTTGTGGTTGCAAACGTCGCTTTAGCACTAGTGCCTTTACGAGAACTGCAAACCCCGGTGAGTTCACTTCACTTCCACCCAACTCATTCTGCTCAGATGCTGCCTTCAACAGCTACACAAGGAACTAGGACTTAAGGCTCTATCTGGGGAGGGGGGGGGGGGGGGAAACCACGCACACAAGAAATGGGGCTTTGCAGAACTTCAACCCTGCAGGATCTAGACTTGACTGAAGAGTTGGAAGTGTGTAAAATACCTCTTAAATACTCACAGGTAACCTACGGGTGAGGGACTGAATTAGCTCCGGGGAATCTCCCTCTTCCCCACCCTTGTGTCTCCCCCAGGTTAACGGCAGCTGCTGTCAGCCAAGACAGATACAAAAATAAGTCTCTTGAATAAAGCTGTGTGTGATATTTGGTTCAGTACCTACGTGGAACAATGGGAATTAGTTTCATCTCAAGCCTACTGGTTTCAGTCCAAATCCCAACTGCAAGAGGAACGCCGTCACGGCTGAACTTGGGTGGTGGCTCGAATAGAAAACATCAATCTCGGGCTTGTCACAGAGTGAGGACAGAATTAGTCAGACCTGGTGGTTGCAATTAGGCTGCTAGAGAAGAAACACCCCTTGTCTGCATGTCTCCTGTACTCGCCACTGACTGCATGCAACCAACCAGCTTTCTGCAGCCCTTCAAGGTAAAAAACCCTAAACTATGAACTAGTATTATACATGGACTCAAATGGTTTACCTACAACCAGATGTAAAAGGTTTCGAAGGTGACCTGGGAAGAAAGACTACCTCCTGTCCATATTTCCCCTTCAATGACTCTATAAAAGGGGGGGGGGATGCTTGAAGAAAATGCGCTCTGAGGAGTTACCCGTTAACATCTGCATGAGAAATGCATCTATTTGATAGCCAAATACTGTTGCAGAATTCCCAAAATGACAATGCAAGAGCAAAGTGAGTGAAAGTTTAACACAGGCTTCTAGTGAAATGGTTCCACACTCCAGATTGTTAATACCTGCAATGGCTCTTCTGGAGCAGATGGATGGATTACAACCCTTTGTTTGCTCTTGAAGCAAACGCTGACCCTCTGAACAAGCAGGGAAACACGAAGATCTTCTGAAACCCACTTAGGCTTTAGAATATAATACACAAAACGGACAGAAGACTTCAAAGCCTATTCCAGGAGTCCCCTTTTAAACAGCTGAACTAAAGGTGTAATCCAGTTGTCTACTTCAAACAGAATCCCTGGGAAACTGAGGCTGCACTCAGCTCCTCATTTAAAAGAGGTTGCAATAAGTGGGTTTGAGTTTCAGCTTTTTCAGTATAAAAACTTTCAAGGAGGAAAACCACACTAGGTTAAACCCATGTGAAATGGGTGTTTTTGTCTGGGCTAATGATGACCAACACAGCAAGCTTGTAGAAACCAAAAAGCTCCAAAGAAAAGTTTGGGGGGGGGGGGGGGGGGAACTTGACAATGGCTTCAGTGATTATAGGGCTGAAAACTGTTTTCTACGTACAGGTTCACTACCAGGCTATTATATCTTATTTGGAATGATAAAAAGGGCAAGAATAGTAAAACCACACTTCTCCTATAAAAAGTTAACGTATTATCTTCTGGAGGGACATCTATGGTACATGGAGACATACAGATCTGCATAATCACTATTGCGTGTTCTGGAACCGAAGAGGCTGGTCCTACTGGTGTCTAGAGCAAGTTAATCCTCCTCTTCCTCGCCTTCATCTTCAGGGTCTCGTTTCCTCTTCTCCCCTCGCACACCCTCTGCTAAGGAAAGATGGATGCACACATCTTGTTACACTCCGAAAGGGAACTTTGCCCTTTCTGAAGAGGGAGTTGAAACCCATCCCTCTTTGTTGGTAGTTAATGCACTCACCCCTGCAACAGCACCCCAGCAAAGAGCAGTTTAAGCAACTTCATTCATACAGGCTGAGTTAAACTAAGTTCAAGCTAAGCCTGGGCTGTTCCATACAGGAATTATTAAGTATATATATATATATATATATATACACACAGAAAGAATTGTTCTGTTAACATAGAGACCTAAAATGATGTTTTCCTACCTCCCTACCTGCAGTTTGCAGCAGTTGCCTACCCCCCTGCCCAAGCCCCAGCAGCTCCTGCTGATCCCGAGTGCAACCTGCTCCAGCCTCTCCCCAGTACAAACCAATACCAGCACCTCCCAGAAACATCTATTGAGCTTGTTCTTAGGAACAGCCTTAAACTGCTCAGTGGACTGTGCGCTCTTGTGGTGAAAGCATGAAATGCAGAGCTGTCACATCCAGAGCAGTCATTTCCTGGCTCAGCAGCCATCCTGCCCTCCTGCTTCATGCTCTTAAAGAGACTGAAAGGCTGCATTTGGAAATAGGAAAAGCATTATTTCCAAATGTCAGCTTTTTTCATCCCCCAAAGTAGTTCTGCTGAGCCAAGCGCACAGACGAGATGGGGACTGGGCTGGGGAGGACTAAAAGTCACCTACAGTTTTCAGAGATGGAAGCAGGCTTCAGGATTAGCACAAAACTCTCTTAGAGATGAGGACAGAATTCCTAACCATTAGAAGAGGGAAGTTCTGGGAGAGCCCTTTAGCATGAAAAGTACAAGGAAAAGCTGGTTTGTTTTAAGATTACACTTCCTTAAAGGTTTTACCCCCTGGTAACAGCAGGGGACTCTCATCTGGTGTCTTAATCTTACCAGAGCACAGAGATGGGTACAACTAAGGTGCCCCCCCACAATTCACAGTACTGTCTGCACAGGAATGAGCCTCTGCCTCTGGAGCAACCTCTGCTCCAGCAGTGCAGAACAGCACCCATGAGGCTGGGAAACCTCAAACAGAGGACAGGTGAGCTCTTGCTTAAACCACTCCCAAAATACTCCCCACACCTCCAGAACGAACAAACAGGGATTGATGCCACTGAAGCGCACACCCCAACCTTGCAGAGCTCCAGGACTATAAAGAACTGATCTAGTCACAAGTTGAGCACTTACCTTCCTCCTCCTCATCGCCTCCTTCTTCAACGTAGTCGTCATCATCATCTTCATCCTTCACAACAATTGGGAAATACTGTTAGGATTTTTGTTTCAGGTTTGGCTTTTGCACTGATCATGGAATCCTGGAATGGTTTGGGTTGGAAAGGACCTTAAAACCCTTCCAATTCCAACCACCTTCCACCAGATCACGCTGCTCCGAGCCCCATCCGAATTTCTGCTCCCTGATCCAGAGCAGAAATCCAGGAAATCCCACCAACTTCATCCAGAGGTCACATTCCACCTTTACTGTTTTGGTGCTGGCAATCTGCACAAGGACAAGAACCAAACCGACTCCAGTGTTTCTCATCACCCTGTATTCCTTTGTTTTTCCCCCTTATCGCTGCCTCAGGCCAGCTCAAGAGCAAGCTCTTGAAACAGTCAATACAAACACCTTTTAACCCACTGTCAGTAAAGGAGGAGGGAGAGGAGGCAGAACAGTTCCTACTTCCACTGAATTACTGGGAATCAGGTTGTTGGGGGTTGGCCTCTTTCCTCTCCAAAGCTGATAGCTGAGAAATGCAAACAGCAGCCCCAGAACATAAAACAACGGCACAGGATCCCTGCCCTGCTGCCCCAGTCAGGCCTGGAAGCCACTGGGAGCTTTTACCTTTAGAGGCACTGTACGGCAGTCACAGGGTAATGTAAGGAGTAAAAACGTGGAGGCATCAGAGAGCCCATCCAATGTCTGCCCTTAGACATGGGAATTAAACCTCCTCTGGATTCATTCAGTGCCTTTTCATTCATTCATTGCCTCATTTCTGAAAGTACAGGGGAAACTTCCAGGACAGAACTCTCCAAATGTCACATAACGTACTCCTGTGCCAGTGCCCAGAACAACTCACTCCTGAGCTTCCTCCTGGTCACATACTGCTCATTTTCCAAAACCCACCTCAGCTCCTGCCTTTGGAGCAGGTTTCTTTAGTTTTAGCTTCCTGACCTGTGCCATGGCTCTTACCTCCTCAGAGCAAGGCAGAACTGAAGTTCCAGCCATAAGCCAATGCCACCAGTGCTGCTTACAAGGCAGAGTTTTAAGCCAGAAGAGTTTAGCACTAGATTTACAGTGCATCCCTGTGAAATGCAGCTGATAAAGAGTAACCTCCTATCAAAAGGAACTGCAGTGAAGTCACAGCCACAGGGGGTTTAGGACCTGAAAAGATCCCGTGGGCCATTTTCCACAGCTCTTCACACCACCACCAAGAACATTTCCATGTGAGTGCAAGGTAAAAACCCCATTTATTGCAGCAAAATCCACACAGACTTTTCCTTCACTTCATTCTACCTGAAGTACTGCTGACTTGTTGCTACTACCTCATCTTCCTCTGCTCTGTGTCTACACCTCCGAGTAACCTCAGAAGCCTGCAGCAGCCTCTGTCTCTTGGAGCTGGTAGAACTTACAACCCTTACCTGAATTTCTTCTTTCATCAGGTATGAAAGACCAACTTCCTCCTCCTCTTCACCCTCGCCCAGATCAGAGCCTCCATCATCTTCATCATCCTCCTCTTCATATTCTCCTGGAGGACCAGCTTCATCCTCACCTTCATCATCATCATCCTCATCTCCATCTGAAATGAAGGATACATGTATGCTGTGTACACCAGCTCCAACCACTTGAACCCTTTTTCTCCCAGAAGGATTTGGGTTTCACTGTGGGAAACAAGCCTGATTTTCATCAAGTTAATCTTTATCAGTCTTTTCCCTCAAGAAAGGCTCCCAATGGTTTTACATCAGGAGCTGCAGGCAAAATTCCTGATGCCTGAAGCAGCTCCATATGCAAACTCCTGCAAGAGAGCTGGAAATGTGGTCAGTGGAGGGGAGGCTTTTGACAGCAAACCCCAAAATATTTAAAGGCAAAACCAGCTGAACACATTCCATGTGTTTTATGCAATCCCTTACTCGTAACACTGAAACACCTCCGGGCCCGAGGAGCTGCTCTCTCAGCTCATCTCATCTCATTCCTCTGTCTGGAGCACAGAATCACTTTCAGTGTTTCAGTTAAGCAAATGCCAAGATGATTTAACACTTCAAGTTCATAACCTATTCCTCTATTTTCACACACCACATGGATTTCACATGGCAGCTACCAAACCTTTGGCTTTATTGGAGCTCTTTTTAACAGAGGATCCCAAATGTGGAGGTGGCTGAGTGCTCGCAGCAGCCCTTTGGAGCCAGGACGCAGCAGTGGCAGCTCCCAAGTCACCATTTAAGGTGCAGACACTGAGAAGGCTCAGGCAGAGGCTGCTATGACACAGTCTGTAGCCACACACTGACAGACCTGTACCTACAGGTTTCATTTGCAGTTGGGTAACAACAGGAAAAAAGGAGGAACAGCCTCAGTCAGGACTGCAGGGATCAGATCAAAAGCATTATGTACATGTTTGAACAGAAAAAATGGGATAACACTTGTGCATAGCACTGAAGCTGTTACAAAAGCCAGTAGAATGAGCATTTCTCATACAGAAGCCAGGCTGAGAGAACTGGGCTGGTTCAGCCTGGAAACAAGGCGGCTCCTGAAGGGGAGACCTTAAGAGCAGCTGAGTGCCTAAAGGGGTCCAGGAAACCTGGAGAGGGGCTTGGGACAAGGGATGCAGGGACAGGCCAAGGGGAATGGCTTTAACCTGCCTGAGGGGAGACTGAGATGAGCTCTTAGGCAGAAGCTCTTCCCTGTGAGGGTGCTGAGGCGCTGGCACAGGGTGCCCAGAGAAGCTGTGGCTGCCCCATCCCTGGCAGTGCTCAAGGCCAGGTTGGACACAGGGGCTTGGAGCATCCTGCTCCAATGGAAGGGGTCCCTGCCTGTGGCAGGGGTTGGAGCTGGAGGAGCTTTAAGGTTCCTCCCAACCCAGCCGAGTCTGGGATTCTGTGGTTTTGAGGCTATTTTATCTAACGGGATCTTTAATCCAAATTCTTTAACCTCAGAAGGCTCCTAGAGGAGCACGCAAACCCTCTGGCAGGAACTCTCCTTCATCCATGTGTTAGCACCAACTAAGGTCTAGAAGCCTGGGCTTCAAAGATAAGAGCGCAGCATTGTGCTAGTGGCTGCAAGAAGCTGCTCCACCCCAGGCTGCATTCACATTGCCACCTTGAGCACAGCACACTGCTTCTGGGCACGCTGTATTTCGGGAAGTTACCCTCATCATCATCATCTTCCGAGTCCGGGGCCTCGTTGTCTTCCTGATCAAACCCATCCAGGTACGTGATCTGCTGAAGCAGCTCGAAGATGCTGTCTCTGTAGTCCTCGAGGTTTGTGATCTCACAGTTGAACAGGTCAAGGCTCTTCAAGTTCTTCAGGTTTTGCTGAAACAAACAAAAAGGGTTTCTTTTTGCCCCCCTTTCTTCTTGGGACAACCACGTGGTGCTTCAAGTGACAGCACAGCCACACCCCAACAACCCCAGCCCTTCTCTCTCCACTGTTTTGCTGCCCATTAAATACAAACTCAGTTCAAGAGGCTGTTTGCAGGGGAAATGCTTCTGGAGGTGACCTCCAGGGCCTGCCTGTACCACCCCCAGCACATCCCTCCAGCACCACACCTCAGAATACATCTTTAGGGCTGGTTTTGATTGCTCAGGCAATCAAGGGCAAAACTGAGCTCTCCTGTAAACCCTTTGGCTGAGTCACTGTAAGGAGCGAGAGCGACTTGGCACAATTGGGAACTACTCTGTGGAATCTGCTTTCTGACCAGTCTGATGGGGATTCGTGTCACCTCCCAGACCTTATGCACTTATGCTTATGAGCCAACCTACACCTTAAGGAATACAGGAGGATCAGCAAGACATAACTTGGGTGCTTTCCTTCCCCAAAAAAAAACAGCAGCTCAAAAAACACCAGTCTGGGACATCCTATTGTTAATGCAGAAGGAATTGTACAGTTACTGTCTCCAACAACCATGGCAGGGAGTTGAGTCAGGACCAACCAGAACACCAAACCCAGCCCACCCCAACGCCTCTTCCACCTGAGCTGGCAAGAACTAAAACAGGACTTATTCCTGATAACCCCCCATATTTATTGAGTTTTCCTCTCACTTCATACTTACAAGAGCTTCCACAGTGCCAAGATCTTTGATTTTGTTGCCACTTAGGTTTAGATATGTGAGATTCGGACACCTTTCTGCAAGGACCTCCAGGCCTCCTGAAATGACGTTGTCGCTCAACTCCAACTGTTACACAGAACAAATGGAGTCATTAAATGGTCGGGTTCTTACTATTAGGTTCAGACCGTGTCATTTTTCATCGTTCTGCCTTTAACTGAACAGTTTCATCAGCACACTGATGGCTTTTGAAGAGTCCCACACACGTTCACAAGCTCTCTCTGGCTGCCAAAAGGCATCCTTGAAGCCTACTTTGAGAATGAGAAACCCCCTGGGTTTGGAAACCTCAATTTTAGGTTAGTAGAACATGGAATTAATTCCCTGTGAGCCTTTGTTCTGCCACCAGCCAGGCAATCCAAGTGCCTCAACCAACCCACAGAGCTCAGCAGCACATGGCCAGCCAACAAGATGGCCCAGCTTAGCCATAACCAACTGGAGATACCCAAAACCACTTGAGATCTTCACGGCCTCACTTCACAAGGCTGTTGCTATCACCTCCATGAGGTACGTACCTTCCGGAGCTTACTCAGTGTGGGCAGCTTGGCCAGTGACGTCAGCTCCACGTTGGCCATGCTCAGGAACTCCAGTTCTTTGAAGGAATCATTCAGGCCTTCGATTTCCCCGTTGCTGGATCTGCAGTTATCGAGCACCAACTCCGTCACCTTCCAACAGGACAGCAACACGCATCAGCTCAATGAGCAGCAAAAACCCCACATGCTTCATCTAAACCATGACTTGGGGCTGCTGAAAATCCATCAGTTTGATGCTGGGTTTAAATTTAGACCAAACTCATGCTCCAGAATCACCAACACCCACCTAGGTACAAAACGCAAGTCTCCCTTCCTCAGAGGATGCTGCAAATGCTACAAACCCCACCATCTAAACCCAAAACACATAGAGAAAGACACCTGTTTAGCTTCTGATAACACAGCCATGGCCTGGGGGGTCATGCTCCAAACCCCACCATCTAACCTCAAGAATCAATGGAGAAAATCACTTTTATAGCTTCTGATAGTGCCTGGGGGGTCCCCTGCACGCAATGGAACTGCTTCTGAACTCTTTTCATTTAACTACACACATTAAACCTACAAACCCCTTTGATTCCTCTCCGAATCCAAAACCTGCCTCCACATCATGGAGCTCTGGGGTTAGTTAAACCCAGCTCACCCATCCCGTGGTGCCAAAGCCCCTCAACGCGGGTCACCCACAGGGAGCAGGGATTCAGTTCAAACTCTATCCCGTACAGGGCACGCTGCACTCCTCAGGAAGGACAGGAACAAGGTGACTCTTCCCTTCCCCTCAAACACCAGCATCTGAAGGCTGCGGAAGCCTCCGCGGGGCGCACGCTGCCAGCTCCAGCGCAACTCTCGCTCCCGGTTCGTTCCCTTTCCCTATCACAGCAGCGTTGCTCCAGACACACACAAAGTTGCAGGCAGCGAGGGGAGAGGGCTCCACGCGCCCGCACAGCACATGGCAGCCTCCGCACGTCCCCGCCTGCAGTCAGGACTTTCGGACCCTCTTTCCCCTCCAAAACCCCACGCGGTGACTGCGGCGAATCCGGACTTTACTCCTGGGGCGAACCGGGCGCTGCTTTCTCCTACCGACCACGCTGCAAGCCCATGTGGGGGCCCTGCGAGCTCCCGCACTTCCACACCGATTTCCCGCAGGAAACGGGCGGCGGGGGTTCAGGGGGGGACCCCCCGGTTGTACCCCGCGGGGCGGCGGCCGGGAGGAGCGGGACGGAGCCGGCCGCGCCACGCAGCGCACAGCGGGGAGGCGGCTTGGGGGGAAGGAAGCAGCGTAAACTGCACCGAATGCGAGCGGCGGCCGAGGGAAGGGCCGTGACCTGTTTACCGCGGCCGCGCTCCCAACTTGGACCAGGCAGGGAATTACGGGCGGGCGGAACTTGGGGGCCCGCCCGAGCTCCCCCATCCCCATCCCTCGGTACCCCCCGCTTCGGGGCCAAACTTCGCGGGGCTCGGCCGGGCCGAGGGACGCGGCTGCCGGGTCCCCGCCGCCCCGGGGCCGCTGCCCGGAAGCGCCGCCCGCGCCCCGCGGGGCTCCTGCGCCACGGCTGACCCAGATTCGGCGCCGGGCCGGGCCCGCACGGCCGGAGGCGGCGGTGGCGGTGGTGGGGGCGCGGGCCCGCAGCGCGCCCGCCGCCGCTCACCTTCTCCGGGGCCCGGTTCCGCAGCTCCAGGTTGATGCGCTTCTTCATCTCCATGGCCCCCCCCATCCCGCGGCGCTGCGGCAGCGAGGGAAGGGCGGCGGGGCGCGGCGGGGGCTCCGGCCGCGAGGTCACTGCCGCCGCCGCGGGGGCAGCGCCGGGAGCCGGGACGGGAGCGCCGGGGCCTGGCGGGGGAAAGCCGGGGGACGCCGCGCTCCGGCCGCCGCTCCGAGCGCCTCAATGGCCGCCGGCGCACTGAGCCTCCATGACATGGCGCATGGCGCCCCCTGCCGCCGGCAAGGCCCCGCCCCGGGGCGGGGCTTCCTCCGCCATCCCGCCGCTCTCATTGGCTGCGCGGGTCGGCGGGGGGCGGCACGCGATTGGCTGAAGGCCCTGCCCGTCCGGCAGCGCGGCGCTCGTGAAAGGCGCGGGGCGGGGCTTCGGCTCCGTCAGCCGCGAGCGCGCGCGCGGGAGAGACTGGCGCGCCGGGAAGCGCGCCCGTTTTGCACGTGGTGGCGGCGGCGGTGGTGACGTCACGCGCGGGGCGGGGGGAACGTGGTGGGAGCGGTTACCCGGGGGTTGGGGGGGGTACACGGGGGTAGGAGGCATCGGAGCAGCTCCAAAGGGGCTGCGGGAAACCTGGAGAGGGGCTTGGGACAAGGGATGCAGGGACAGGCCAAGGGGAATGGCTTGAACCTGCCCGAGGGGAGACTGAGCTGAGCTCTTAGGCAGAAGCTCTTCCCTGAGAGGGTGCTGAGGCGCTGGCACAGGGTGCCCAGAGAAGCTGTGGCTGCCCCATCCCTGGCAGTGCTCAAGTGGCATCGATTTTACAGTCGAGGCCCCCTAAAAATAAAACAACTTCAGCACCAAATATGGCACCAAATTGGCAAGATTCAGTCTTTCTGAGCCCATTTTTAACCCCTTCTCGAGTAACCGGGGAAAGGGAATGGCTGAACTCTCACTATTTGCTCCTAAAACAGGAAATATCTTCTCCGTTGAGTTTACACAAAGGGAAAAGGAGCAGAGATTCCCATGTGGGTTTTTTTTCCTTGCTGCCAAATAGCTCCAGCTCTTTGTGTCTGAAAGCTGAAAGAATCAACATACAAATATTTGGAATTGCCTGTCGAGGAGGGACCAACGCTTCCAGCCTGGCAAAGTGCTCCTGGAATGTTTGTGGATAATGGGCACAGTCCTGCTGGAGATCAGCATCTTCCAGCACTGAAGCTTTAAATAGGGAAAGAGTGTCACAGGGAAGAGCTTGTGCCTAAGAGCTCACCTCAGTCCCCTCGGGCAGGTTCAAGCCATTCCCCTTGGCCTGTCTCTACAGGCCCTTGTCCCAAGCCCCTCTCCAGCTTTCCTGCAGCCCCTTCAGGCACTGGAGCTGCTCTCAGGTCTCCCCTTCAGGAGCCTTCTCTTCTGCAGGCTGACCCAGCCCAGCTCTCTCAGCCTGGCTCCAGGGCTGAGTCCGTCTCAGGGCTGCTCCATCCCATCTCCCCTTGCCTGTGTCTGTGCTGGGGTTGCCCCAGCCCAGTGGCAGGACCTTGCACTTGGCCTCATTGAACCCCATGGGGTTCTCATGGTCCCACCTCTCCAGGTCCCTGTGGATCCCATCCAGCGTGTGTGGCGTGATGGACCCGATCCCAGTGTCTGTATCACTGACAGAGCTCTTGAACAGGATCCGTCCCAACGCTGACCCTAAAGGACACCGCTCCTCACTGGTCTCCACTTGACCATCGAGCCGTTGACCACAGCTCTGAGTGCAACCCAGCCAATTCCTTATCCACCGAGTGCTCCGTATGTCAGATCCGTGCCTCTAGAGATGAGGATGCTGTGCGGGCCAGTACCAGATGCCTTGCACAAGACCAGACAGGCAACACCAATGGCTGTCACGGAGCTTGGTAAGGTGCTGCTTGAGAGAGCCCTTGAGAGAGCCTCTGCTTGCTTCGTGCCTGCCCATGACCAGGAGAGGGCCTCGAACGCGGAGGGAAATCCTCTTTGTGTTAAAGGAGCTTATCCCGCAGGGGTTTGCTGGGAGAACTGGGCGGCGTTGGCAGAGCCCAGGGCTGGGCATTGCCCCAAGGCGGGGAAAGGGACAGAGCCGGGAAAGGAGGATGGCTGGGAAGAGCTCCCGGCTCTAGGGCTGGAAAGGAGCCTGGGTGTGAGGCGCAGACCTGCCTTTCCAAAGGGAAAGCAGTGAAAGAATGACTTCAGCTCTCAGTATTGTCACTCACACGAGTGCCTTTGCTCTCTCCTGGTATCATGGGCAGGACTCCAACCCCTGCCATGGGTCCCAGCACCCTCCCAGGGAAGAGCTTCTGCCTAAGAGCTCATCTCAGTCTCCCCTCGGGCAGGTTAAAGCCATTCCCCTTGGCCTGTCCCTGCATCCCTTGTCCCAAGCCCCTCTCCAGCTTTCCTGCAGCCCCTTCAGGCACTGGAGCTGCTCTCAGGTCTCCCCTTCAGGAGCCTTCTCTTCTGCAGTCTGCCCCAGCCCAGCTCTCTCAGCCTGGCTCCAAGCAGAGCTGCTCCAGCCCTCGCAGCATCCCCAAGGCAGGGGCTGGAACTGGATGAGCTTTAAGGTCCCTTCAAGCCAATTCCCTCTGGGATTCACCCTCTCCTCCCATAGTAGCGCGGGGCCGGGAGGCGGCACTGCTTGGCGGCACGATCGGGTCTCGGGAGCTCCATGCGCTGTTTCGGAGCCTCTCGGCTTCCCGGGAAAACCGAATCCTTCCGGTTTGATGGGATAATCCCCGAGGGGAGCGAGGGGCGGCGGGGCCGGCTGGCGCCGCTGCCCTGTGCGGCGGCGATGGGCGGGTTTGGGATGCTCCTGCCCCATCAGACCGCGGCTTTTCCACCTGGGGTAGGTGCGACCTCCGTGAGCTCTGCCCTGTGCGTGCCTTGGGTCGGGTTTGCTGCCCCTCCTTCCCTATAACGCTTCCAAAGCAAAGCAGCAGGGACGTGGATTGCATCCCCCCAGAGCTGTGCCAAGAGGAGGAGCTTTCCAAACGCGTCCTTCCCACCAAAACACTCCGTTCCTGGCACAGTTTGCTCTCCACAGGGAGCTGGAGGGGTCGGAGGAGCTTGTCCAGCTCCTTGAACCGCAGACATTGCTGGGCTTTCTGTGTAAAGAGCAAGCGTGGAGACCCCGATCCTGGTGATGCCACCACCGTGAGCCCAGTGATGGGTGGGTGCCAGCGAGGAGGGTTTGTCCCAGACCAGCCCCATTTAATGCAGTGGCCTGGGAGGATGGGATGTCCCTGCGGTGCTGAGGTTTCCCGGGAGAACTGGGGATGGAATTGGAGCAGGGGAGCCCAGCTCGAGGCTGGAGCGTGGTGGTGGAGAGCCCAGGCACCAGTTTCCTTGGCAGGAATTCACATTTACAATGGAGTGAGAGGGAAGAGGAAAGAACCCGCTCAGTACAAAGCTGCTCAGTGTTTGCACAACGTTTATGGCTCGGCACAGCATCATCCATCTCCTGCAAGCTTTGCACATGGAGTCATTGCAAAGAGAGGCGCCGGCTCCGCTTGGAGGATGTGGGGTCATTCCCAACGCCGTGCCCGTGTCCTGGTCTCCATCCAAGCTGCTGTGCCTGAAAGGGGGGGGAAAGGTGAGGAAGTGCCACGTCCTCCCATTGTGCTCCAACGCAGGATTGTGGCGGGGATGGGGGGTCTGGGTGCACCTGGATGGTGGCGAGCTCCAGCCTCTGGAAGGGAAGGGCTTTGGGTGCTGAGGCACCGCTAAGGGTTCACCTCATTCACACACTGAAGGCTCAATGCAAACAGGTATTTGGGTGGAAAATACCCTAAAATGCCTCTAAGCAGCACTTGGGGCTGCTCTGGTTGTCCCTGGCATTGCAGGGGGCAGCTGGAAAGGGTTTTTATCTGCTTGGAAAGCTGCTCCTTGGTGCTGCTTTGGGAGGAAGGGAATTTTGCTGCCTCAAACACAGGATCCTGGAATGGTTTGGGTTGGGATGGACCTGAAAGCTCCTCCAGTTCCAACCAGGGACACCTTCCCCTCGAGCAGGATGCTCCAACCTGGCCTTCAAGTGAGTGCTTGAGTCCTACAAGGCTTTAGTACCTTCTGAGCACGCTGTGGGGGTCATAGCAGGAAGCCCAGGAGGCTGAGGATGAGGATGGGGACGTGGCACCGCAGGGCTGATCCCACTGACTCCTGGGACTCCTGGGATTCCTGGTACTCCAGGTACTCCAGGTACCCCTGGTATTCCTGGCAAGCCAAGGTGAACAAGTCAAACACCACTTGGATTCATGTGCTGCCAGCCAGAGGCAGTTTATGTCCCAGTGGGCACCTCTGCCTTCCCAACTATCCCATCCCTGCCCTGGAGCATCATTCTGTGTCCCGAAGGTGTCATCCTTCATCCCCTTCCCAAAGCCCCGACAGTGCTTGGTTGGATGTAGAGGATAAGGAATAACCTCTAATGTCACAATGTAGGACTAACCCGTATCCCGAAGGATGCATCCATTAGGATGGAATGATCTTAATCAGGAAAACTCCTGTGCCAGATGGCAAAATAAGCCCATGGGAAATAGATCCCAGCTCTGGCATGGACACCCTCTGCCCAGACTCATCTGAGGTGTGCAGAGATTTCACATCCATGGGGTTCATCCATTTCTTTCTCCTTGTGACTGTGCTTTCAGCAAGGAAGGGGGACGAGAGAGTCCAACTCACCCCATAGGAGTATGTGGTGGGCAATATCGTGCTGTTCTCAGAATAGTACTCAACAGTCGCATACAAGTAGTCACCTGGAATAACAGGAATGTCCTGCTGAGGCTGTGCCAGCATTCCATAGAGCCAGGCAGGGGTCCTGCCCACCCAAGCCATAAAAGAACCATGGAATCCCAGCCTGGTTTGGGTTCCCCTTGCCCTGTCCCCTGCATCCCTTGTCCCAAGCCCCTCTCCAGCTTTCCTGCAGCCCCTTTAGGCACTGGAGCTGCTCTAAGGTCTCCCCTTCAGGAGCCTTCTCCTCTCCAGGCTGACCCAGCCCAGCTCCCATCTCAGACACATCAGTGTCCTCAGGGGATGCTGCTTTGAAAGCCAGAGATGTTGGGTACCATTTGCTCTCCATTGCCGCTACAGGGGGTCGGGGTCCCTGGGCTTCGCTCGCATCATCCAGCCTCAGGTGAGCTGGGTCCCACCTTTAGAGCGTGGCTTCATCTCCGCAGCATCTCCCCAGCCTCAGACCCGTTCTCATTGCTGCAGAGCTGCGATGGCACCAGGCAGCTCCTCGGCTCCCCTCAGCATTGAGCTTTGGGCTTGAAGTCAAGCCTGAGGGTGCTGGAGGCAGCATGGAGGGGGGTGGGATGACCTCAGTGCCTATTTGGGATTGCAGAGGGCTTGATTCAGTGCCTTTTCCCTGCTATGTCATAGGTTTTGGTGGGCAAAGCCTGGGGGAGGCTGGATGGAGATTTCCCAGCATCATTCCTGTTGTTCTTATCCCAGTTTGCTCATGCAGCTTGCATAAAATGACCAAAACCCACCCAAAACCACCCCAAAGAAGGATTTCTCACTGAATCGCGATGCGTAGTCATATAAGAACTCTGAAATATCCTCTTCTCCTTCCAGCTCAGCATTCCCTAAAACCAAGCAGAGAGCAGAGGGTTCATCATCCACAATGTGAGCAGAGCGGCTTCACGTGGATAATGGATTCCCCACGGCCCATCATTCCATCAGAGCCTTCACACCTACAGCATGATGCGGGGAATCCTAACGGAGCTCCGGAGCCAAAGCGAGCACAGAGGTTGCTTTGTGCATCCCACGTGGGGTCTGTGGGTCTGTCCATGAGGAATAACATGGGACAAAGAGGGCACTTGGCCAGCAGAGGAGCAGCAAGGCGGCCATTCCCTGGAAGGGATGCTTGGATTGCATGGTTGGCTCTGGGGGTATTAAAGCTGGATCATGGCAAGGATGCAGAGCTCCCTGCGGAGCACAGAACCATCCTGAACCTGCTGATGTGGAGCTGAGCACAACCATGCCTTGAGAGCACACATGGCGTGGGGAGAAGGGGGCAATGGCCAGGCTGGACCAGCCCAGCTCTCCCAGCCTGGCTCCATGGAGCTGCTCCAGCCCCTATAGCATCCCCATGGCCTCCTCTGGCCTCGCTCCAGCAGCTCCACGTCCCTCCTGCGCTGGGGGCCTCCTGTCACACACAGCCACAATTCCCAAGCTTTCAGGGAATCTCAGACCGGAGCTGCCCCTCCACCCCCTGCCTTCCCACGCTCGCCCATCGCAATTCCTCCATCCCTTTGGCTCGTGCGCCTGCAGCTCCGGCCCTCAGGGCACATTATCCCATGCCCAAAGCTCTCTGAGAACGTTATTCCAAGCTGGCTCTCGTATTTACACTGGAGCCGCGCTAGGAATAACAGAGGAGGTGGATGGAGGCAAAGAGCTTCCATCTGGAATTCCCCCCCGCGGCAGCTTTTAACCCTCGGATGTTTCACATTTGGCTCAGTTCCTCCTCGTGGAGGAGGAGGAGGAGGAGAAGGAGGAAGAAGGCTTTTGGCAGCTTCCAGTTCAGCTCCCCTCAGCCGGTGCTTCCCAGTGCCTCCCATTCCCAGCAGCTGGACTTCACGTGTGTCCATCCCTCATTCACTTCAGGTTCCTGCCTCATCCCTCCCCGTCCCATGCTTTTCCTCCCAAGTGCCCACCTAATACTTCAGGAAATCCTCTTGGGTTCGGTTCCCCCCCCTTGCCTGTATCTGTCTCTTTTCATAGCTTCCAGCTGTATATTGAATTATTAGGGATGCAGTACGGAAAACAATGATCAGACTCATGCTGCGAGCGCAAACCATGTTCTCCCAAGCACATCCCTTACATAACTTCCAGTAATTCCAGTGTGCTTCTCCATGGGTTTTCCTATTGCTCCTGACAACCCCTAGAATCATGGAATCATGGAACGGCTTGGGTTGGAAGGGACCTTAAGGCTCCTCCAGTTCCAACCCCTGCCATGGCAGGGACACCTTCCACCACAGCAGCACCCAAGCAAACCCCTTTCCTCCTGCAGGACCGCACCCCGAATCCCACGCAGCCCCCCAGGAATACCTCGGTCCCAGCACTTCGCAGTGGGAAAGCATCAACCTGTGAGCCCGGGAAGCAGAGAAAGGCATTTACCCAGGGAGAGATGAAGAACCAGGAGCGCGGCCATGAAGAACTTCGTCATCCTACGTTCCGGTGTCGCCTGCCGGTGCTCGGTGCCGCAGCTCGGGAATGTCTCCAGGCGTCCCATTGGAGGCAGGAAATGACTCTTCCGAGGGCTGGACCGAGCAGCCCCGCGCCCGGATCCAGGCTTTGCTGCAGTTTGCCAAGCGGGGCGATGCCCGGCTGGGCTGCGGTGGTCCCGTATGGACCAGGAGGTGCGCGATGCTCCGGCCGAGGCAGGTTTTCCCTTCGCAAAGAGCTTTCCAAGGGCTGAGTTGCAAATCTTGGGAAGTTTATCCTCCAGGGAGGGTCAGAGCCGCTGGACGAGCTCACACACGGAGGGATGGTTTTGATTATGTTACAACAGAGTGGATGTTATTAATAGCAACTCCTCCGTGCAGAGAGAGGCGAAGGCAGAAATGACGCCTGGGAGCCAGATTCGGATCCTGACTTCCCCTTAAGTCTTGGGGGACTTCTTGTGCTTGGCTTCATTTTGCCTTCCCAAGCCTCAGTTTCCCCTTTAAGCAGCAGCATGAAGAGGTCACAGCCGGAAACACCCCGGGTTGGGATGGTTTAGGAGCCACACTTGGGGCATGGTCAGCTCAAGCTCGTGGTGCCCTGATCCGGGTTGGTACCAGCTGCTTGTTTCCCTCCTCCTCTAAACCAAAGGAGAGGAATGGGGAGGAAAACAGGATCCAGCTCTGCTGCTTTGGGGGGAAAAGCTGATTCCAGTGCCGAAGGTCCCCAGGGAGTTGATGTGATACTGGTGGGAACTGGTGTTAACTGGTGTGGCAGAGAAGGGGACTTCAAGGAGCAGGAGGTGGGACTTTATTGCTGATGCTCCTGCAGCCTCATCCCAGCATCCCGACGACCAAGGATTCCGATTGATTTAAGCCAAGGATGCCTATGGATTTTAAGGCAAGGATTCCTATTGATTTAAGCCAAAGATTCCTATGGGGTTTAAGGCAGTGATTCCTATGGATTTTAAGGCAAGGATTTCTATTGATTTAAGCCAAGGATTCCTACAGATTTTAAGTTGAGGATTCCTATGGATTTTAAGCCAAGGATTCATATGGATTTTAAGACACGGATTCCTATGGATTTTAAGGCAAGGCTTCATATGGCTTTTAAGACAAATATTCCTATGGATTTTAAGGCAAGGATTCCAACAGGGGAATGCCTCTGAGCAGGCAGGAAGGGAAACCTCCCCTCAAACTCTCAGTCCAAGCAGAAATCTGACCTCCTTGGGATGAATCCCACTGGGATCAGAGCTGCTGGCTCAGCTGCGAGGTGCTTGGGGAGATGCAGAGCCATAAAAGAGGAGATTGTGGCTGAAAGTGATGGCGAGGGGAGGGACAAGGAAGGAGGATGAGGGTGCTGGTGGCTTTTATTGGATGGGCTTGGAGTCCTGGATTGGCCACCTGGGGACTGAGTTGGATGGGATGATGGAAAGCTTGGAAAAACATGGAATAACCAGGAAGCACAGATCCTGCAGCATGATGGTGCTACACGAGTGGGTTAAATGCACTGGAAGGGCTCAAACCAACCTTCCTCCCCAGCTCTGCTCTTTGTGAGCACATCGGTGTCCAGCTTGAGCATCCCCAGCAGCATCCTGCATCTTCCTGGTGTGAGGGATGGTCCTTGGGTCCCCTTGGGAAACGCAGGGCTGGATTTGCAGTTCTGTTTCTGGCTGCAGAAGGAAACCCCCTGGTTTTGTTCATTTGGTTTCTCTTTCAGGTTCTTCTTTGCTTTGCCCATCCCTCAACACAGAGCAGAAACACTGCCCAAAGAGCAGCCAAACCAGCACCTTTCCCACCTCGGATCCCTTTCCCACCCCCTCTCATTCCCACTTTGCTCAATCTCTGGCCTTTTGTGGCTTTTTCCCGTTCAAGTTTACACACTGAAATCCAACCTGGAAAGGCTCCGCGGTGAAGGAGCAGCATGGGAACGATGCCTTTCCCATGGGAAAACCCAACGTGGGAGCCACAGCCCAAAAAGGCTTTTCCAGAAGGGATACAAAGCTGGATCTTGCTTCTCATGAGGAACCTGCTCGAGTGGAAGGTGCCCCTGAAAGGTTGGAACTGGAGGAGCTTTAACCCATTCCATGGTTCTGTGCTTGGAGCATCCCGGTGCTGTGAAGCCTGATGGGGATTGCACCATGGCCGTGCTGAGGATGAAGGTGTGAGTGAGCTCAGCCCCATGCCCGGCTCTCGGGTGCATCACGTCATTTCCCAGCTTTCATAGACGGAAGTAAAACCTGGACATGAAAATATTCCAGCTGGGAAACCAGACTCTTCCCTTAACAATGCCCTGTGCCTGTGCAGATGACATTAGCAGCATTCCTGCGGAAGTCTCCGGAGGGGACATTGTTCCGTGTTTTCAGTGCAGGAGATGAGAAGATGGATGAAGGAAACCTAAACCCCTCCGTTCCCCCATGGCACCAGCTGCCGGGGGCTTCCCAGTGCTCCCGAGAGGTAGGTGGGACGAGCTGCGCTTCCCATGGGAGCGCTTTCAGGACCGGGGGGGTGTCGGCGGTTCTGATGGACAGGCTGCTCCTGCTGCCCAAGGCTTTCCATTCTAAATAAAGTTTTCCTGCTTTTGTAAACAGCGTCTGCTTGGGCTGACCGGGAAGTAAACACGGAATCCTGGAATGGTTCGGGTGGGAGGGGACCTTAAAGCTCATCTAAGGACACCGTCCACTGGAGCAGGATGCTCCAAGCCCCTGTGTCCAGCCTGGCCTTGAGCACTGGGGCAGCCGCAGTTCCTTGGATAACCTGCTCCGGAGCCTTCCCACCGCCTGGAAACCGCCCGGAAAGGTGGTTTCCACCTCGCTCCGAGCACACGAAGCTCCTGGGATAGCGGCCAAGAGCTCGGGACCAGCGGCGCGGAGCCACCGCCACCTCGTGGTCCCCGCCGGCCGGAGCCCGCACGGCCGGGTGGGCGCGTTCCATGTGCTGCATCCATGAGCGCTGCGTCCAAGTTTAGGGATGAATTAAAAAGTCCGGCTAAAAACCCTTCCCAAAAGCTGCAGATCCCCCAGGGGCTGGTGCTCAAATCCGATGGGAAGAGATGGCACTGAAAGAGTACTCCTGGCTTTTAGAATCATCGGATCAGAACGGTTTGGGTTGGAAGGGACCATCCCAGGATGTAAGGATGGGACGTGTCCGGGATGCAGGGATGAAACATGTCAAGGTTGAAACATGTCTGTGATGCTGGGATGTAGGGATGGTGTGTGATGGGATGCAAGGGTGACATGTCTGCAGTGCTGGGATGTAGGGGTGATGTGTGATGGGATGCAAGGGTGACATGTCTGCAATGCTGGGATGTAGGGATGATGTGTGATGGGATGTAGGGGTGATGCATGTCTGCAATGCTGGGATGTAGGGGTGATGGGATGCAGGGGTGATGCATGTCTGCAATGCTGGGATGTAGGGATGATGGGATGCAGGGTTGTTGCATGTCTGCAGTGCTGGGATGTAGGGATGATGTGTGATGGGGTACAAGGGTGACATGTCTGCAATGCTGGGATGTAGGGATGATGGGATGCAGGGGTGATGCATGTCTGCAATGCTGGGATGCAGGGATGATGTGTGATGGGATGCAGGGGTGTTGCATGTCTGCAATGCTGGGATGAAGGGATTATGTGTGATGGGATGCAGGGGTGATGCATGTCTGCAATGCTGGGATGTAGGGATGATGGGATGGGATGCAAGGGTGACATGTCTGCAATGTTGGGATGTAGGGATGATGTGTGATGGGATGCAAGGATGATACATGCCTGCAATGCTGGGATGTAGGGATGATGTGTGATGGGATGCAAGGGTGACATGTCTGCAATGCTGGGATGTAGGGATGATGTGTGATGGGATGCAGGGGTGATGCATGTCTGCAGTGCTGGGATGTAGGGATGATGTGTGATGGGATGCAAGGGTGATATATGTCTGCAATGCTGGGATGCAGGGATGATGGGATGGGATGCAGGGGTGATGCATGTCTGCAATGCTGGGATGAAGGGATTATGTGTGATGGGATGCAGGGGTGATGCATGTCTGCAATGCTGGGATGTAGGGATGATGGGATGCAGGGGTGATGCATGTCTGCAATGCTGGGATGCAGGGATGATGTGTGATGGGATGCAGGGGTGATGCATGTCTGCAGTGCTGGGATGAAGGGATGATGTGTGATGGGATGCAAGGGTGACATGTCTGCAATGCTGGGATGTAGGGATGATGTGTGATGGGATGCAGGGGTGATGCATGTCTGCAGTGCTGGGATGTAGGGATGATGTGTGATGGGATGCAAGGATGATACATGCCTGCAATGCTGGGATGTAGGGATGATGTGTGATGGGATGCAAGGGTGACATGTCTGCAATGCTGGGATGTAGGGATGATGTGTGATGGGATGCAGGGGTGATGCATGTCTGCAGTGCTGGGATGTAGGGATGATGTGTGATGGGATGCAAGGGTGATATATGTCTGCAATGCTGGGATGCAGGGATGATGGGATGGGATGCAGGGGTGATGCATGTCTGCAATGCTGGGATGTAGGGATGATGGGATGCAGGGGTGATGCATGTCTGCAATGCTGGGATGCAGGGATGATGTGTGATGGGAAACAAGGGTGATACATGTCTGCAATCTGGGATGCAGGGATGATGTGTGATGGGATACAAGGGTGACACATGCCTGCAATGCTGGCATGTAGGGATGATGTGTGATGGGATGCAGGGGTGTTGCACGTCTGCAATGCTGGGATGTAGGGATGATGTGTGATGGGATGCAGGGGTGATGCATGTCTGCAATGCTGGGATGCAGGTATGATGTGTGATGGGATGCAGGGGTGATGCATGTCTGCAATGCTGGGATGCAGGGATGATGTGTGTCTGGGATTCTGGGATGTGGAGATGATGTGAGCCTGGGATACTCAGGTACAATCCGTGCCTGGGGTGTTGTGATGCAGGTATGATGTGTAACAGGGGTGATGTGGATGTGTGTCTGGGATCTCAGGGTGCAGGGATGATATTTGCCTGGGATGCAGGGGCCATGTGTGCGCGGGATGTTAGGATGCAGGAATGATGCGTGCCTGGAATGTCAGAATGCATGAGCAATGTGTAGCTGGGATGCAGGGATGATGTGCGTCCAGGATGCTGGGATTCTGGGATGCCGTGTGCCCGGGAGGCAGGGATGATGCGCTGGAATGCCAGGATAATGGTCTAGGCTACTGGACACCAGGTTCTTCCCCACGTTGCCAGCAGATGCTGCTGTTAAGCCACAGCAAAGCCCTGCCCGGGGGTCCCGTCCTCATGCCCGTGGGTGCCAGCACCGGGGCGGGAGAAGGGGGGGATGGATCCTCACTGGTGCCGTGTTTCCATCCCGCGGTCCGCAGCCGTGGGGCGGGCAGGGCTGGAGCCATGGACGCGGGGGTCACAGCTCCCTACGGAGCCCTCAGGGGACGCTGACGGGGGGACACCGATGGGGACGGGGGGGGGGGACGGGACCTGACCTGGTTGGAGCATCCCCACGGCCCCGTCCCCGCCCCAGCGCCGGGAGCTGCTGCTGCTCCCAGACTCGCTGATTCGTGGCCAGAAAAGGGCTTTTAAGGGAAAACCCACCCAGAAGCGCGCGGGGCTTTCAGTTGGGTTTTTTTTTTCCCTTTTCCGCAGTCGTCTCCGCGCCCGAGCTCCCAAACTTCCTGACAGCGGCCCCGGCCCTGCCTCCGCTTCCGACGCCGCCAGCGCCAGCGCCAGCCCCACGGCACCGTGGCCCCCGGCCAGGTGAGTGCCACCGTCCCCGGGGCTGGGGTTGGGGGGCTCTGCCGGAGGGGACGGTCCCAGCGCCGTGCCGGGGGCTTGGGAATGCCGCAGGGTCCCAGCGGACGAGGCAAAGGGATGGGGACGGGCGGATGGGGGATGAGGGGACAGCGGGATGAACGTGCTGTGACACCGCGTGGTGATCCCCTTGCTGATCCCATTGCCGATCCCGACCCTGATCCTGAGCTTCGTCCTGGTCCCCCTCACCCAGCCCCATCCCTGTGGGTCCGAAGCCTCCAGAGGAAACTCGTCACCCATCGGGTTGTGCTGGAGGAAGCGCTGGAGCAGAGATAGTGGCTCCGGGGGAGGGGGGGCAGCACCATGTCCCCAGCAAGGATGGGGCAGGGCTGTGTCCCTGGTTCCCCGGGCCCCTGGTCCCCGGTCCCCAGCCCTGCTGCCCACCCCATGCTGTTCCCTTTGGGTCATGTCACCCCATCACCTGTGGGTGATGCTCCCCATCCCACCCAGGGGTGCTCAGGGGCACCCATGGGGTGGCCCCAGAGCAATGCCTCTTCGGGGGAGTCTCTTGCCCCTATGGTGACCTTGGGAGGGCTCTTCCCCACGACCAGTTCCCCCCCCCCACCCCAGTGAGGAGCAGATGGGGCCCACCAGCGGGTTTTGATGACTCCTCGCTTTTCCTGCCAGCATCTCCCAGCAGTTCCTGTTGTTTGGAGCAGCGCTGAGGGCCCCCCCACATTGCTAGAGCAGGGAATGGGGCCTGCAGCGGGGCCATGGGGAGGGCTGGGGGGGGTCTTCCCGGCTCTGCCCCCTCGGGAGGATCCAATTCCTTAATTAATGAGCAGTTAATTCCTCACCGCTGGGAGCCGAACGGAAAAACTTTTCCATTAAAAGTTTTCCCAGCCAAACCCAACGCCTGCGGGATAAGGGGGGGTCACCCGCTCCCTCCATCCCACCGGATGAGCTCCGGGGGTGCCGGGGCAGCACTTTTGGGGTGTCCCCATGGCTGGAGCAGCGTGGAAGCATCCATAAATCCAGCGGTGCCGACCAGGAAACCTCTGTTTCCTTCCCCGGCAGCGGGCTCAGCCGCAGCACGCGTGCCCCGGTAAACACGGCCCCGCGGGCTCGGGGTCCCTTCCTTGTCCCCCCTTTCCCAGCCCCAAGGCTGGCAGCGATCCCGGAGCCGCCCCGGCAAAGCCGGACCCTCATTGGGTTGAGCAAGAAGCTGCTGGATCCAGGAAACACAACAGGGAATAAACACGGAACGGGTTGAGCTGGGGCCGCGCGGCGCCGTGCCCGGGGGTGGGAGCCGCCGTCCATCCCGAATTCCACCCTGGCACCTCGGGTACCCCCCGCACCGCGATAGGGAGGTGCCGGGATGCAGCGTCGGGATGCCGGGATGAGGCTGCGTGGGGCCACCCAGCGCGGCCGTGCCTCAGTTTCCCCTTGGCACAGGCCGGGGCTGGGATCGAGGAATGCTGAAGGCAGCCCCATGGGGATGCCGGATCCTGCTCCGGAGCCGGGGGTGGAGGGTGTGGATCGGGAATGCGGTGGGGCAGAGGGTGAAGCCGCGGTCTCTCCGTGCAGGATGGTGCTGCGGGCTGCGGCGCTGGCGCTGCACCTCTGCCTCCTGTCCGCGCTCCGGCCCAGCGACCCCAACGTCTGCAGCTACTGGGAGAGGTAGGACTGGGGGCACTGGGGGTGCTGGGGGGTGACGGCGGTGGGGTGTCCCCCCCCCCCCCGAGACCTGCCCTCACCGTCCATCACCCCGTGTGCCCCCCATCGGAAGCTTCACGGTGGCGGTGAAGGAGTCCTACACCAAACCCCACGTCGTGTCCTCCGGCGAGCCCTGCCCCACGGTGATGGGCACCTCCCTGCCCTGCCCGCAGCAGAGGTGGGAGCACCCCCGACCCCCGGCACCTCTCGGGGACTGCAGGGGGTCCCCACAGCCATGGCGGGGCTGGTGGGGGGCTGCCCCACTGCGGGGTGTCCCGGGGGGCTGTTGGGTGTCCCCGCTGACGGCAGCGGTGCCGCAGGATCGTGCACCGCACCGAGTACCGGCAGGCGCTGCGCACCGAGTCCCGCCGGCGCTACCAGTGCTGCCAGGGCTACTACGAGAGCCGGGGGACCTGCGTCCGTGAGTGCGGGAGCGGGGCGGGTTGGGGGGCTCCGGGGGGGCCCTGTCCCCGCTAACCCCCCCCCCTCCGGCCGTGTCCCCGCAGCGCGCTGCTCGCAGGAGTGTGTCCATGGGCGCTGCGTGGCTCCGGAGCGGTGCCAGTGCGAGCCCGGCTGGCGAGGAGCAGACTGCTCCAGCGGTGCGGGATGGGGACAAGGGGGCGGCACGGGGAGGGGGTGCATGGGGGTGGGATGGGGACAGGGTGGAGGCTGGGACGGGAGGAGATTGGGATGGGGAGGGAGGTTGGGAGAGGGATGGAGGGTGGGATGGGGACAGGGAATGGGATAGGGATGGGGATGGAGAAGGGTGGCGAAAAAGGAGATGGGAATGGATAATGAGGGGATGGAGAACGGGATGGGGAGGTTGGGATAGGATAATCACGGGATGGGGATGGAGAATGGGCTGGAAATAGGATAGAGATGGAACTGGAATGGGGACAGATTGGGATGGGTTGGGGTTGGAGAATGGGATGGGAGTGGGTCGGGATGGGGGTGGAGATTCGGATGAACAGAAGATAGGGATGACTATAAAATATAAGGTTGGAGATGGGACTGTGATGGGGATGGGGATGAGGATGAGACGGGGTGGAGATAGCACAAGAATGGGACAGGGTGGAATGGAGTGGGTGGGATGGGAAGGGACGAGGTGGGATGGATGGGAAGGGATGAGGTGGGATAGAATGGGGTGGGGTGGGATGGGATGAGGTGGGATGGATGGGATAGGGTGGAATGGATGGCAAGGAATGGTTTGGGATGGGATGGGATGGAACGGGTTAGAATGGGATGGGTTGGGGTAGGATGCAGTGGCAGAGGATGAGACGCTGTGCACACTGTGGTCTGGGCTGGGCTAGGCGGGAGAGGATGGGATGCGATGACACATCAAGGGCTGGGATGGAGAGGGGTGGGCGGGAATGCGGTGGGATGGGATGCGGTGGCACAGGATGGGACGGGATGCGGTGGCACATACACCACGGGATGAGATGGAATGGGGAGGGCTGGGCTGGGATGTTGTGGTACATACACCACGGGATGGGATGCTGTGGTACATACACCACGGGATGGGATGCGGTGGCACATCACGGGATGAGATGGGATGGGGAGGGCTGGGATGGGATGGGGTGCTGTGGTACATACACCACGGGCTGGGATGCTGTGGTACATAGACCACGGGCTGGGATGCGGTGGTACATAGACCACGGGCTGGGATGCGGTGGTACATACACCACGGGATGGGATGGGATGGGGAGGGCTGGGCTGGGATGTTGTGGTACATACACCACGGGATGGGATGCGGTGGCACACCACGGGATGAGATGGGATGGGGAGGGCTGGGATGGGATGGGGTGCTGTGGTACATAGACCACGGGCTGGGATGCTGTGGTACACCACGGGATGGAATGCGGTGGGCTGGGATGCGGCGGCACAGGACAAGGGCTGGGATGGACGGGCCGGTACCGGCGGTGTCCCCGCAGGCTGTGACGAGCGCTCCTGGGGCCCCGACTGCTCCCAGCGCTGCGAGTGCCACCACGGAGCCCCCTGCGACCCCCTCAGCGGCGCCTGCTCCTGCCCCGCCGGCTTCGCGGCTCCGCGCTGCCGCGATCCCTGCCCCGACGGCACCTACGGCCGCGGCTGCCGCCTGCGCTGCGCCTGCCCCCCCGCGCCGCCTGCGACGCCTCCACCGGCGCCTGCCGCTGCCCCCCGGAGCTCGCCGGGCCCCTGTGAGTGCGGGGGACCCCGCCCGGAGCCCCCCACCCCTGCTGGGGGGGTCCCGCTCACCCCTCTCCCCCCCCCCCCCCCCCCCCCAGCTGCGAGGTGCCGTGCCCCGAGGGGACCCCCTGCGACACCCCCTGCCCCTGCCAGAACGGGGGCCTCTGCCACCCCCCCGGCACCAGCTCCTGCGTCTGCCCGCACGGATGGATGGTAGGAGCGCTGCGACCCCCCCCAGGCGCGGGGGTCTGCCTCGGTGTCCCCATTGAGCCCCCTGCTCCTGCGCAGGGGGAGATCTGCTCCGTGCCGTGCCCCCCCGGGCGCTTCGGGCCCGGCTGCCAGGGCGAGTGTCACTGCCACAACGGGGGACGCTGTGACCCCAAGGGAGGGCAGTGCCAGTGTGCCCCCGGCTTCACCGGAGAGCAGTGAGCAGGGAACTGGGGGGGGGGGACAGGGGATGGGGAGCGGGGATGGGGCACGGAGGGACCGGGTGCTTTGGGACGGGAGCACCGGGGACAGGCGGAGATGGGAATGGGATGGGGGGGCACAGGGAGGGGACTCTGGGGATGGGGCGCTTGGGGACAGGGGCCCAAGGGGGAGGATGGAGATGGGGGGGCACGGGGGGGGGGGGGGGGGCACACACGGGGACGGAGCCTTCGAGCCCCGCCGCTGCCGGTGCCCGGTCCCGGTGCAGCCCCCGCCCCGCTGCAGGTGCCGGGAGCGGTGCCCCGTGGGGCGCTACGGGCCCGACTGCCGGGAGCGCTGCGACTGCGCCAACGGCGGCCGCTGCTTCCACGTGGACGGCGGCTGCTTGTGCGAGGCCGGGTTCCAGGGCAGCCGCTGCGAGGAGCGGCGCTGCCAGCCCGGGCTCTACGGGATCCACTGCGAGAGCCGCTGCCTCTGCCACCCGCAGCACAGCCAGAGGTGGGACACACAGCCCCCGCCCCATCCACACACACCCACTTCCACACACACCCGCCTACATCCACCTACATCCACCCACATCCACCCACATCCATCCCGCATCCACCCACATCCACCTACATCCATCCCGCATCCACCCACATCCATCCCACATCCACCCCACATCCACCTACATCCATCCCGCATCCACCCACATCCATCCCGCATCCACCCACATCCACCTACATCCACCCACATCCACCTACATCCATCCCGCATCCACCCACATCCACCCACATCCATCCCGCATCCACCCACATCCATCCCGCATCCACCCACATCCACCTACATCCACCCACATCCACCTACATCCATCCCGCATCCACCA